>NC_058082.1:5429923-5729923 GCF_014858855.1 Bufo gargarizans
GAATGTCCTTTGTGGAAAGTCCAAGAAAGTCAGTTTGTTCCAGAATAAAAAGTCTGGTAAATATGGCTGCCAGCCCACCTTGGTCCTCGTGGGTGGCTTCTTCAGGTGATATTACACAAGGGAGGACTCCCATTAGATTTCACTCATGGCCTCATGAAGGGTCCAGCTGTTAGGGCGGGATCTCAGGCTCAGCCCCTGGGCTGGTGCTGTTATTCAGAGGGAAGTTCAAATCCCAAAAATATGACATTTTCATATCTCAGCACACGTCCGTCACACACAACTAATAATGACAGATTTACAATCCTCTAAAAATATCGATCTCATTGACACTATACATGAGAACTATATCATATTCGGTTACTGAGATGTTTAATAACCTGGATGTGGCTTATCCCAGCGGCATATGTTTTATATCAGAATACTCAGCGGATCCTGACCAACAAAATGATAGCATTTACATATCTATCCTACGTATGATATTCGTACAAAGGGGTAAAAATCATATGACCTATTCATTCTCCATTGGTGCCAGAAAGGCTGGCTTGCAGGCCCTCTATCAGTGACAGACCAAATGTTCTTGTCAGGTGTCGGTTCGCACCTAGCTGTGAGATTTCTGCAGCAAGGAAGTTCTTTGTGTAGGTTAATTAGGGAGACTAGCTGTAATTACATTAAGACAACAGTTTGTAATTACAGGAATTGAATTTATTTTTATTGCGTTATCTGCTGGGCATCAGGAATTGAATCTGTAATTCCTAAATTATCTTGCGGTTTCTCGCGGTTCATCCGTGACAATAACTACTGTGAGGGGGCACATATCTGGCATAACTACTGTAAGGGGGCACATATGTAGGCATAACTACTGTGAGAGGGCACATATGTGGACATAACTATTGTGAGGGGGCACATATCTGGCATAACTACTTCGAGGGGGAACATATTTGGGCCCAACTACGGTGAGGGAGTACATATCTTGGCATAACTACAGTGAGGGGGCACATATCTGGGCATAACTACAGTGAGGGGGCACATATCTGGCCATAACCACTGTGAGGGGCACATATCTGGCCATAACTACTGTGAGGGGGCACATATCTGGCCATAACTCCAGATGAAGATGAAGACTATATTAAGGTGGTACTACACACGGGACCGTCTGTGCCATATCTTTCCAGGGGCTTCACATCTTTGTTGGAGTGGATGTGGACAGAGAGGCACTCTCCTTCATATACTTTGGTCCTGTCCAATCCTCCAAAAAATATGGCAGGAAACCTATTCCCTAGCTTCTATGCTACTAGGGTACCCACTAAACCCCTCACCCTCACTGGCGCTACTATTCATAGGGTTAGACTCTATTCCAAACAGCCACAGACTGATTCTAGCCCACCTTTTCATGTCGATCATGCTGACCATTACTCAAAAATGGAAAACAGTAGAGACCCCTTCACTGTCAGAGATTCTCTAAAAAATGAGCACCACTTTTATTTATGAATGCACCTTAGCCATAGCTAAATACTCCTTCTTAAAATTTGTGAAGATGTGGAGCGCCTGGGAAAAATGTAATTTGGCTATATCAACGACCTGATTCTCTCATGTCAATTAAAAGTCAGGCCCTTTAATGCTTTTCCTAGAGGGATGGTCTATATCCCCCCCCCCCATGTCCTCATACCAGGTTCTTTTGATTTGTTTATGATTTTAGTATTCATTGTGAAATATGACAACCAATGTCTGCGTTTTTTATATAGTCTTTTTAAGTTTGTACTGATTGGATATTTGCTACAATATTTTCGATTTGTTTATAATTTGTTTGAAAATAATAAAAACATATTGAATAAAAAAAAAGTGGGTATAACTGCTGTGAGGGGCCACAACTATTTTGAAGGGACCACAAGGTGAGTTTAATTACTGTGAGGAGCCACAATCTGGGCATTAGTACTGTGTGGTAGCACTTAGGGGAAATGTCCTAAATTACCCTGCTATACATTGGCATGGCTCAGTCTTACAGGCCAGCACCAGTGATGGCCAGTTCGCAGTGTTCACCAGCGAACACATGCGGGCTGCCATCTTGACTCACCGAAATCAAATGCGGTCACCGGGAGCAGGCAGTTCCGAGAACAGCCCGATGAAGGCCCCCGGCGGTTGATTTCAGACCGGCTCCCGGCACAGGCACAGGTAAGGGCTTACCTGTGCATCGCCAGACTTGTGAGTCAAGATGGCAGCCCGCATGTGTTCGCTGGCCATCACTGGCCAGCACCTATCACAGGGACCTTGTTCTGGATCCAGTGGACATCACGCCGATGCCAGCGACACCCTGGGTGAGGTAGGGCCAGATTTAATTAGGACTGAGTGCAGCCATGCATTGGGCTTAGGGCTCTTTCACACAAGCGAATCCTGTACGGGTAATCTGCTGCGTGAAAGAGTGCCAAGCCCCGTTCCCAGACAGCAGAGACACTGAGCAGTAACATGACTGATAATGCTCCGTCACTCTCTGTGATCTTTTTGCTACAAAATCACAGTGACAACTTTATCTCACTGTGATTTTGTAGTAAAAAGATCACAGAGAAAAAGAAAAAGTCTAATACCGTGTTGGTCAATAGAAAAATAAGAGTATTGCAGTTTTGATACCTTTTAATTGCTAACGAAAATAGAAGTAATGATGATACATATCGAGCTTTCGAGACCTCACCAGTCCCTTCATCAGGCGGACTACAAGAATATATGAAGAAACATCAATATATACAATTAGATCAGAGACATGGGGGAATGAATGGACATTTGAAAAATAACAGAACAACATACCAAAGATCTTGGGAATGAGTCCTTAATTATCTTGCAGATAAGGGGTGCACAGAGAGGCACGGAGTATTATTAATCATGTTTCTGCTGTCCGGAACAGGGCTTGGCTCTCTTTCCCACAGTGGATTACCCGCACGGCATCCGCTCGTCTGAAAGAGCCCTTAAAGTAAAGAAAATCTGCCGCCACTTTGTAAAAAAAAGGGGGGGGCCCTTGATCCAAAGTTTGCACTGGGGCCCATAACACTCTAGTTACGCCACTGGTGCTCAGAACACCTAAAAAGGCTTAAACGGTACATAGCTCTATTACAAGAGACTCATCTAGAGGAAAGTGACTTCTGGAGGATGAAGCGGCTATGGGTAGGTGGGGTGATAGGTTTGCCATCGGTGGGGAGACAGGCAGGGGTGCTCCTTCTATTGCATAAGAAACTACGGTATGAACTTATCTCTGCAGAAAATGATGGGGGGGGGCAACTCATTAGGGCCACCATGGAAACCCCGGTGGGACCAATGGTAATCTATAACATACATACACCGAATGCACATGCTGATCCCTTTTTTCATGCATTAGAGGGGCAGCTACTGCAGGAGACACAAGGACTCGTTTTGGTGGGAGGAGATCTAAACACAAGGTGTCGGAAGACAGGAAGAGAACCAGAACTGACATAAAGGTAGGAGATAACAGGGTTGATGTTCCTGGAGGGATACACCAAATGGAAAAGGACTAAAATTTTATGTTGATAAGTGCAAGATAATGCACCTGGGGCGTAAAAACCCAAGAGCAGAATATAAAATCAGTGATACAGTCCTAACCTCAGTATCTGAGGAAAGGGGTTTAGGGATCATTATCTCAGAAGACTTAAAGGTAGGCAGACAATGTCATAGAGCAGCGGGAAATGCCAGCAGAATGCTTGGGTGTATAGGGAGAGGCATTACCAGTAGACAGAGGGGGCGCTCATGCCGCTCTACAGAGCACTAGTGAGACCTCATCTGGAGTATTGTGCTCAGTACTGGAGACCATATCTCCAGAAGGATATCGATACTTTGGTTTGAGTTCAGAGAAGAGCTACTAAACTGGTACATGGATTGCAGGATACAACTTACCAGGAAAGATTAAAGGACCTTAACATGTATAGCTTGGAAGAAAGACGAGACAGAGGGGAGATGAGAGAAACTGCTAAATACATAAAGGGAATCAACAAGGTAAAAGAGGAGAGAAGATTTACAAGAAGAAAAACTGCTACAAGAGGACACCGTTTTAAATTATTGGGGCAAAGGTTTAAAAGTAATATCAGGAAGTATTACATTACTGAGAGAGTAGTGGATGCATGGATCAGCCTTCCTGCAGAAGTGGTAGCTGCAAATACAGTGGAGGAGTTTAAGCATGCATGGGATAGGCATAAGGCCATCCTTCATATAAGATAGGGCCAGGGGCTATCCATAGTATTCAGTATATTGGGCAGACTAGATGGGCCAAATGGTTCTTATCTGCCGACACATTCTATGTTTCTATAAAGCGCCTCCCCTTCTCCGCACACTCTTGGAAGCCACTGGGCTGACTGACATTTGACGGTATTTCAACCCTATGGAGAGGGAATTTACACACTTCTCTCACTCTCAACAAGCATGGTCAAGGATCGATTACTTCCTACAGTCTGATCACCTGATCCAGAGAGTACACAAGGTGGATATGGGGGAGATGGTCATGTCTGACCATGCGCCGGCAATTCTACAGTTAAAGGAAATGAATCCCAAAAGGCCAAGATTATATATGGCTGTTATCTTGGTATTTGGTCACAGATGAAGACTTTATATGACGACTTTTAGGTTGGTGGTGGGAGTATGTGGTAACTAATGGGCAACATAGGGAGACGTTAGCTTTGTTCTGGCATGCGGAAAAAGCGGTACTAAGAGGACACATCATTTCATACACTTCGGCTCACAAGAAAGAGGCAAGAGCTAAGTTTCTAGATGCCACAACCACTCTTAGGAGTCTTTATACCGCCTTCTTGCAGAATCCCGCAGAAGAAAACAAACTTAGGTGGGTGACAGCTAAACATAACTTTGACCATTATACAGAGAAATTAGAGAGGATATACGCTGACCACACCTCAGCAGCCTTCTTTAGTTATGGCAACAAATCGGGCAAGGTTTGCAAAAGGTAGGAGACCACAACAACTTATACCGAGACTTAAATCAAGCAAGGGAGGGAAGACAGATGACCCTAGAGATACGCTACAAATTTTTAAATGTTATTATGAGGCATTATATGCACAGGACCCATACGATATGCAGATAGGGGAAGCCTTTTTAGATGCCATACGTCTACCGCAGGTAGCAGAGGAAGATCTTGCCGTCCTGAACACCCAAATCACTGAACATGAAATACAGTCTGAGATTAAATCTTTGCATAATGGGAAGGCACCGGGTCCGGACGGATTCCCAGGTGAGTTCTACAAGGGACTTAGCAAAGAAATAACCCCCACCCTAATGTCACTATTTAATTCAATTCTGCAGGATCAAAATGTTCTGCCATCAGGTAAGGTGGCTCACATTAAATTACCGCCCAAGCCAGATAACTATTTAACCCACCCTGGCTCCTATAGACCGATTTCCCTGATATAAATCAGGACTTGAAGATCTTATCCAAAATAATAGCCGATAGATTGGCTGACATTCTCCCTAAATTAATAGGTCACCATCAAGTGGGATTTGTCAAGGGGCGCTCAGCCACCCCAAACATACGTACCGTAATGGCAGTGCAGGATTGGGTAACAAGTGAAGGAATTGAGAAGGGAGGGGGCCCTGCACTCTTGGCGATAGACGCCGAAAAATCTTTTGACCATGTAAATTGGGAATGGCTGGGGCTGGACCGGATGGGGATTAGGGGGGCTTTCAAACCTTTGTTTAAGCCATATATACCTCACCGTAGGCGAGAATTTGCCTCCCCGGGTTCCTGTCCGCTCCGATCCAGCTCCAGAAAGGGACAAGGCAGGGGTGCCCACTGTCACCGCTTTTATTCGATATAGCATTGGAGCCATTGGCCCTACATTTATTGAGATCGAAGGTATATCAGGGGATAAAGATGGTAAAAATAACATGCTTTGCTGATGACATGCTGCTATTCCTGAATGACCAGGCCAAACACTTAGGGTGTTAGATACTCTTAATAAGGTAAGTTATTTCATGGGGTATAAACTAAATGTGGCCAAGTGCCAACTAGGAGGAGGAAAACCACTAACCAGGGGAACAGGTCTAGTGTCAGTGGCCAGAGAATCGATTACGTATCTGGGGATAAAAATTGGCAGAACTTCATCATCAGTTTATAAACTAAATTAGACCCCTTTTAAAAAACAAGATTATCCAGGTGGAAAGACCTGCCATCGTCCCTCCTGGGAAGGGCACATCTATTGAAAATGACAAGCTTTGCACATTTACTGTATGCAGACTACCCCGCTCCTGTTGAAGCACTGATGTAAGTAGCTACAGGTAGCTTTGGTAGAATTTCTGTGGCAGAGAAAACGGCCACGCATAGCCTACAGGAAGATGTGCTTACTAAAATGGGAGGGAAGGTTACAATTACCAAATATCAGAGGGTATAATTTGGCAGCCTAATTTCGGCATATTAGAGACTGGATATGGGGCACATCCAATTATTCCAACAGGGATTGGAAACATGAGCTAGTGGCACCATACGATTTGAGGGCCCTGTTACATACCAAACGACCCCTTCTCCCTGAACTAGCGAAAAATGTCACATTAATCAGAGACACTCTAGCGACCCGGAGGCACATCCGCAAATTATATAAACTCCCTATGTATGTCTCAGCATAAATGCCCTTATGGTCGCTGCCATCCTTTCAGCAAGGTTCCACGAATATATTATTGCAAGAGTTGAGGCAGAAAGGAATTATGACTCTTAAAGACATCCTAGGACATTTGGGGGAAAAAATGCTTTTTTGGGGGGGAGATGCAGGAAAAATTCCGGTTCTCATCCAGACACGGCCTGCCGTATTTACAGATCAAATCATTTTGCGCTGGGGAACTCCCTGGGGAACTCGGATAGCCTAACCCGCTTTGATGGCCTGATGGGCACTGCAGATAGGAGGGACTCACTTTCCTTCAATTACAGAAGACTCTGTAATGCTCAATTTGAGGGTGTAGCGCGAACAGTTTTTAAAGGGTAGGAGACAACATTTGGGGATAATACTCTGACCTTCAAAATTAGAGAAGGAATGGATAAGATCCGATCTGCTACTAGCAATGAACAATGGAGAGAAACCCAGTTCAGAATAATTCACAAAGCAACCTATGCTTTTGATCTATTCTATAGCAATACCCCAACCCATTACCCAAGAAGCTGTCCCAAATGTGCTTCATGTTATATGGGGCTGTCACCATTTGAGGCCATTCTGTGGACAAGTATGTGAATATGTTTAGAAAATATGGGAAGTGGAGGTTCGTGATACCCCTCAACAATGCATTTTCCAGTACATACCCAGGGATCAGGAAGCTGACTCTACGAATATAGTGGCCACTAAGGCTGGCCGGGCATGCTGGGAGTTGTAGTTTTGCAACAGCTGGAGGCACACTGGTTGGGAAACACTGCACTAGAGGACCACATATCCTACTGTTAGCAGCCAAAAAATGTATTCTGAGAAAGTGGTTACAATCCCAGTTGCCCACTTTAGATTAAGTCAAAGGGACAACGAAAAGGGTCATGTTCAGGGATAGATTAGATACATAAAGAAAAAGCCACTGGGAATTTCTTTCAAAACTGGAGAAGGTTTATTGAAGAGGCGCTCCCTACTCATGAAATCCGAAAGGTGAGGAGTCTGTTTGTTGGATCTTCATGGTTTATGACAGAACAAATAGCCAATGGTTTGGGAAAACTATCGGTATAGTCAGTAGGTCTGGGAACCCCACAGTGCTGAGGGTTTTTGTTGGGAGTGGATGGGGAAGGTAGTTACCTATATGAAAAAAAGGGTCAGGATGTGCAACTGTGTAAACTACAGTGGACCAGGAGGATTGCACTCCTTTATGGTTCTACTGTAGAATGGATAAGATGTACTTTGTATTTCTTGTATGATGGATTATTACTTCTTGTATGTGTAAATAAGCACTGCAAATCCTGATCCGAATCAAAGTTTATATAAAAAAGAAAAAAGAAAAGAAATGCAGGATATGATTGAATCAGGTGACTGTAAAGTCACCACTGGGCCTGACGAGCTGGAGTTTTCCAAAACTTTTAAACTGAAGACCTTTCCTCTAAATACATCATCAATATCTGATTGGTGGGGGTCCGACACCTGCCAATCAGCTCTTTGAGAAGCCCACGGAAGCGCCACGGCCTTCTTACATCTTAGTCTATGCCAGTGACATCATGTTTATCGGTCAACTGGCTAAGTGAATGGAGCTAAGTAGCGTTACCAAGCACAGATGCAATCCAATGACCGGGCTATGCTTAGAGAAGTTGAGAGAAGGACCTGTGTTAAAAGTGTGACCTCTGGATAGATCATCAGTTAAATAGTTAAAAAAAAAAAACTTTAAGGCCAACTACAGATAAGTCAAATTGTTGTGATGTGGCCTCCAGGAGGTGTTCCCATTCTTCAAGAGCCAACCTAATGGCCAGCAGCCCTCTGTCACCGAAGGAGTAATTGCGTTCTATAGAACAGAAGGATTTAGGAAAGTAGTCACAGGTGACCATCTATCCAGAGGAACTTGTTGGAGTGAAAACAGCTCCAGCTCCCAAAGAGGGTTCATCCACCTCAGTAAAGAACTGCTTGGAGACATCTGGAAGATTTTGCATTAAAGCAAAGCTTGACAGTCTGGAATTCAGATTCTGCATCAGGTGTCCACTCATTAAGCCTAGTTCACACTTCACTGATTTCCATCAGTGATTGTGAGCCAAAACCAGGTGTGGATCAAAAACTCAGATCTTTCCTTTATACCTTATCTCTGTGGCGCTTCACTCCTGGTTGTGGCTCACAATCACTCACTGACCAAAGAACTAAAGTGTGAACTTTGCAGGCAAGAGCCGCAATGGAAGTGGTAAAAGTGAAGAAATGGGGGATGAATTGCCGATAATAATTTGCAAATCACTGGAATAATTAAATATCCCTCAGACCCGAAGACCGTAACCACTCAAGGACTGGCGACAGCTTTTTTGGATCCATAGATATACCCTGGTCAGAAAGCATAGCCAAGAAAAGGAAGGGTCGACTTCTTAAACAAGCATTTTTCAAATTTGACATATAGTCTATTATCCTGCAGATGGTGGGGATGTGGTTCCAGTGAAATCTCAGAGCCAGAGAGAAAAACAAGATATCGTCTAAGTAAACTATGACACAGACATAGAAGAAGCAGAGAAAAAATCTGTAACAAATTCTTGGACAACTGCAGGGACATTACAAAGACTAAAAGGCACAATGAGATATTCATAGTGACCACCACAATGTTAAGATGGTTTTCCACTCAAGTTGTAGTCCCCCGTCAAACTAACTTCATGGGCTCCACAAAGTCTGTCATAAAGCTCAGGAATCAGCGGCAGAGGATACTGTAATCAGATTTAGGCCGCGGTAATCAATACAGGGTTGTAGAGAAGCAATCAGGGTTTGGAACTGTATGGCGTATTGACCTACTGTGAGGAGACGCTGCAGTGAGAAGAGCAGAGGTATTTTGCCTGGGCTCTTCAAAGACATTGTGGAAGGTACAGAAATTCCTGTGGGTTGTAAGTCAAAGGATCACTCCATTCATAAAGAGGAGTAACCCATTCTATAGCTTCTCCACACTGAAGGGAAATCAAAAAGGCAACCTTGAACAGGCCCATGGGGAACTGATGAGCCTGTAATTGTATCTGGATAGTGCACTGGTTTAGAAAATCAAGGCATGACTTGGGATCTTCCTTCATAGTGCGGAGGTAGAGAAAGACATAGATTGGAACCACCAGAGAAGGAAGCTGGCTGTGGTGTGCAGATGCTGCAGCCTGTGAAGGTGGATTCAAAGCCGCCAGACAATCCAAGTGAGCAGAGATAGTGTTTAGATATTGGAGAAGTTGCTGATTAGTCAGGTCCTTAAATATCTTGGGTAGACCCAACTGGGTGTGCCAGCGAGATACACAGCCTGAGCAAACTGTTGTAGAAGCAGATGTGGACCTGCTGTGTCACTTGAAAAGGTCTTGCTTGGGGCTAATGCTAATGGCATTATCTAAGTGGCGCCCCTGGTCTTCACCCATTAACTCCTCTACAGGGATTTCCTGCAGAGGAACCACCAGATCTATATCACTTGGAGTAGTCTCTGCTCAAGTGTCTGCTGACCCACTGGGGTCAAGAGAAACTGGTGCAGAGGGATCAGGCAAAACCATAGTCAAGGACAGTCTGAGATCAGGGCAAGCAGCTCAGAATCAGAACTGAGAGCAGGCAGACGCCAGGTTAGGCAGCGAAGGGTCAAATCCAGGAAACAGTCAAAGTTGGTACATGGGTAAATAAACCCAAACAGCACACCTTTGCAGGACACCAAAGAGCTAGAACCTACTGCTCAGGCACCTTCCTTAAGGTGCCTTAAGTACTCCAGGGTATCTGGGGAAGATTAGGGTGCGCATGTTGACTTCAAAGACCAACGGGGGTGCTCATGTGGGTGCTAGGGGTAGAGGGATGTTGTGCTGGCAAGAAGCAGGATGCAACCTGCTAGGACAAGCAGAGCTACTACTGCGGGTGGGCCTAATGTGAGAGAGAGGTGAGCAGAACTGTGGAAGTGCCCACTAGGGAGAGCGGAGCAGAGGCGGGGATGGGCCACCACTATGACACGTACATAAGTAAAATACAAATAAAGGAGAAAAATATTTAGAAAAATTGCCCCAGTCAGAAATGAGAGGAACCACTTTTATCATTTACTAACAGAATGACCCGGCTTCGCATGGGTATATTTCATCTACTTAATTTGCTGTTTGTGTGTTTGGTTAAAATATATCCACAGCCCCTGATCCCTTAAACGTGACTTCCACAGTGCCTCGCCCCTTAGCAGTGACCTTCACAAAGTATCATCCACTTAACAGTGTTAAAACCACCCTAAATTAGGGCATTTTAGATACACTCTGGTGTTCCAGATCAATGTACCCCCCCCCCCAGGGGTGAATATCCACGCGTGGCTGAGAGACTGGACACTGACACAGAAGTTGGTCAAAGTAATCTCTAACTTTATTAAATGGGCTAAGCGTTTATGAATCTTCAGAAGAGGGCAGTCCTCACTGAGGCTAAAACATTGTTTCATTGGTCAAAAAGGAAAAAGTGATAAGAGAAACAGAGATAACACTTCAACATCTGCGGAGTGAGTACCACTTTGGAATGTGAACTAATGTAAACATCTGGTTACCATCGCCATTTTGTAATGGAGTTTATTCTAACAATAATACTGCCTACGTCATATGTGACACTTCAAAGAGGTGCTTCTCTATAGGCAGTGAATAATATATACATATCATAAAGCCATATGATTGGCTTACGCATTCCACCACACTCTATTGAACACCTGTAGGCAGATGAGAAATCAGACACTTCCCACAGCACAGCTCTTTGCCCCCCTCTCTCTCCTCTCCAGTCTTGAAACAAAGAGGGGGGTGGGTGGGCACTCGGAAGTAGAAAAAGTTAACTCATTACAATCCTAGATATACAAAATATAGAATAAAATTCACCCATCTTTAACAGTCCCCCCTTGAATTTCATTCTCTCCCTAAACCTAAACATCTGTCCCAATGCTCCGCCTCCTCTTCACCAGCTTCCACGACAAGCCATACCTAGCGAACAGCCTCCCGTGACACTGGATTTGAGCAAGGGGAAGTCAGATGATCTTTCCCTAACTGGCGTTGACATTATATGGGGGGACTGGAGATCATCAGTGCTCCTGATTTTCTGGATCGAAGTTTTCATACAATTTCAGAGTCATGATCAACAGTCACACAAGGGAAAACCAGTCTCAACACTTCCTTGAAATCAATCCAATTATGCTTTTCTTTGAGCTTCACTGTGCTTGTGGTCAACAACACTCGGAATGGACCATCAAACCAGGGTTTTGGGACTTTTATAACGTGTCTTTTCCTACCACCCAATCTCCAGACACAAGTGGGTGGGTTCCTGGTATTTTATCAAAACCTGGAAGTGAAGCAAAAACTCGAAAATGTACTTTAGTCAAATGCTTATACAAAACTGATCACATAATCTGTCAGACAACCATGTTGCATCTGGAGCTGCTGTGGGAATTAAAATCCTATTCTAGGGGCTGACCCAAAAAGGACCTTATAGGGACAAAGGCCTGTCTCACGGTTAGGCGTATACCTTACTAAAAGAGGGCTACCAGCAGGTACTCTATTAAGACTTTAAATCTTTAACTTAGTGTCCCGTTCAGTTCCTTTTCCCTACTCTACTGCTGCTTTGTGGATGGTACGAAGCATGTAAGGCCTGTCCTACACCCAAAACCTTCGTCATCTCCTGCATCACTTCACCTGTGAAGTGAACACCTGTGTCACTTTCAATGATCTAAGGTACCCCATAACTTCAGCCATAATCTTCTTTACTTCTTTGGGTACGGTTTTGGCCATCCTGAAAACAAGTCATCACATATCAATACATACTCATACATGCCCACCTTGGATATTTGAAGGTAGTCTGCAAACGTTGAAACAGATACAAAAAGCAAGACGTGTTTCTTGGGTACCTTAACCACCTTGCCCATGTTGTTCTGGGCACAAACCATTTATCCTTGAGTATGTCTGACTGTTACAGTGCTGAACCCTGGGGCGTACCATATGCTACGTACTAAATCACACATAGCAGTTTTTGTCTGGTGCATCACTCCATGGGTTGCCTGTGCCATCGTGGAGTAGAGGGACCTGGGAAGGTAAAGTTTCCCTTCTTATTTGTAGTCCCCCCTTTTTCATCCACCAGTCCCTTTCCTCCTTCCCCATCTGGTTCTGTAAGGTCTTAAGAACTTTCGGGAGACAGGAGGAGTTATTTCAGGGACCTGAACTGTGGCCACTTAAGACAGGGGTCTGCTTAGGTAATTTGGCAGCCATCTTTGCCGCCTGATCTGCCGTGGCTTTCCCCTTTGCCTCCTCTGCATCTGTTTACAGTGGCCTTTCGTTGCCATCACCCCTCATGTTAGTGACACGAGGGCTTCCATCAGAGACCTCACTGCTTCCCCATTTTCGATGGGTTTACCTGAAGCGATCAAGGAGTCTCTGGCTTTCCATATGGGCCCATAGTCATGGGCTATCCCAAAGCACACCTGGAATCAGTGTAAATGGTGGCTGTTTTCCCATCTGCATATCTGCAAGCCATCTTCAGAGTCTTTTAGCTCCACTTCTGAGCAGACAAGTGTGGTAGTTCACGTTTAATCACCACTGCCCAACCTGTGTAGTACCTGCCATCCTGGCCATACCTCGATCCATCCACAAAGAGCACATGATCTAGATTACCTAATGACTGATTTACCAAATCCCACTACCTCTTGTGACATCATCTGCAAACAGTCAGGAGCCTCTTCCTTTGAATCTGAAAGAAAAGTTTAAAGTGCGGTGCCCTAACTCTTCCCTCCCCCCTTGGTCCAGAGGCAACAGGGTGGCTGGGTCCAAAGTATTACACCTTTGGAGAGCAACATTGTCAGGCAACAAAATGGAACAATAATGGGCAACATAACAATCATTTGGATTGTACGTTCATGAGGATAGATGTAATATCAGCATCACTTTGTGGTTCAGAACTATCTCAGAGCTTTCATCAAGCATAGCTAGTACAACTACTACAGCTCTGATGCAGAAAGGGGCACCTCTGGCCACAGGATCAAGTCTGACTGAATATTATACTATGGGGCGTTATTGCTGGCCATGCAGTTGGGTGAGGACAGCTGAGTCATGGCCACTCACTTCATTAACAATACAATCTAAATGTAATAATCTGATAGGCCCAGTGTGGGGGAACACAAAATTGCCAGTTCTAGGCACAAAAAGCATCTACCACTTCATCTGTGAGGCGGTAGGGACTAAAGGACAAATCAATCACAGTGGAGTGAGTAGAGGTAATGGGAACCTGAGCCAACAAGGTGTGTGTGTGCATTGGGCACGATGTGGGTGTTAGAGACTGTGGCTTCATTAACGGCATGTAGGTCATGTACCATCCAATGGTGAGTGGTTTGCTTTTCTCAGCTTCTGGGAGTACTGATACAAACATGGACCAGGGAATTTTATCACTAATGGCCAACAAACAAAGTTCTTGGTCGTGGAGGGCACCTGTAAGCTTCACAGTGCCGTCCTCCTGATGTGAGATACCAGCATGTACTTTTGCAAACAAATCTGCACCTAGGAGACAACAAGGGGCGTTACCACTGACCAGCAAACGGGCAAGCGCATCTTGGTTAGGGGCAAATCTAATATGGATGGTTTCTGTTGAAAAAAAGTGAGCGTACTACTTTCCCATCCACTTCTACCCAAAGGCTGGTGTCCTTGGAGAGTAAATCAGGGGAGGCCATGTTTGCTGTGCACAACTGTCTTGGCTGCTCCAGTATCAATCAAAAACGGGACTACTTCTTTATCACCCAGAGTGAGGGATATCATTGGGCCAGACTGAATCTGCTAAAAATGTTTAAAGATAGAGCAGATACTGGATTTCCTGTTTCTTAATCTTGATCTAACTCCCCCCCCCCCTCACCTGTCTGTGTTCCCCTTATGACAAAAAACATGGGTGTCTGTGGGGACGGACAGTGATCCGGGCATGGTCAACATAGAATACAATCCTCTCGTGTGGTGTGGACGAGGAGTACCACACACAGCACAACACTCTCTCTTCTGGGATCTGGGTCCCACAGACTCTGCAGGCCCACCATAGGGTGGCAGACTTACTTTTCCCTCACTTCAATGAGGCGTTTGACATCAGGGCTGAAGCAATGCCAAAGGAACACTACCTATGGTTGGCACCACTGAACCCCCCAATGCTGCTTGATGTTACTCTGCATTTTGGCTTACAGAAGTATCCAACTTTTCCTATCGCAGAATTAATAGACTGGAAAACAAAACAGGACTTCTCATCTTCCATGGGAGTGTCTTATAACTAGGGGATGGGCACAAGGGCTGTCGTTGTCTGTAACGTCCACCCCTATCCTCCTCCCTCCGCTCTGTCATCTAAGTCCACCCCCTTCAGTCGGACGCTATGGTTCTCCTTTTGTCCATCAGTAATGTGGCAGCTGCCCATCAGAACAGAGCTCTGATGTTTAGCACAACACTTAACGTAACTTCAAACATTGAAACAAACAGATCGGACAATACAGACATGAACACACAAAGGGCCCATAAGAAACTTTTCATTGACTTCAATTTAAAAATAAAATAAATAAATAAAAATGTACAGCTTGATCAATGCTGTTGGCACCAATAAAAACCCAAAAACTTCCAAGAAAAATAAAATAAAATCCTCAATGCGCATATTATTAAAAAAACAAAACAAATATCGTACTCCATACGCATTCATATACATTTTCATGTACTAATTTTCACAAACTGTTCATAACCACGCCCTCATACATAAAAACTGAATTGCATTCACAACTCTGCTAAAAACCTCCATCAGTCTTCACACATATTCGCCTCAATCACAACTCAAAGCCAGACACATTCACATTCCACTGAATCATTTGTCTTCCAACCCACATTGTTTCATCCCAAAACTTGCAGCACAGACAAACACAGCTTTCCTGGAAACAGATAGCCACACCACACCCAGAATTGCTGATGGTCTGTCGCTGTAAGAGAATATACATGTTATCATACAGTCATTTTGTTAAAAGCTGGATTCCCACAGTACACTGCTTGGGAAAGAAGAAAGAAGAAAGAAAATTATTGAACAATTCTTTGTCTTGTATAATATATTACACATCACTGACTCTGCATCATTCCCTCATTCCCTCCCACCTTTTTCCTTCGTCTGCTCCTCTTATCTCAGGAATGTTTCTGTTAAGGTGGGGGAAGTGAGTCTCTGTAGCTCACACTGGATACAACACCTATCCATTAACTGACCATCTTTTACTGCTGTAATCTCTAGGATATTCCCTAGTTAAACGCACACATTTTATTAGGGTAACAAAACTTAACCGGTTTGTTTCGGAACATTTAACACAAGCGCCTTTCTGATTGCAGACACTGGGGCACTTTCTTTCTTTCTTGTTAATGCCATCAATTAACATCCTGACATTGCTCTGTTTCTCACTCGTTAGAACTCCCCCCCTCAAAATCACGGGAGTTCTGATGCCCACAGTCTGTAAGCTCTAACTTCACAGATTCTTACAGATCTTCATCCCTGTTGCCAGGGGGCGACCTCTGTCCGAGTCTACACTTTCTCTAACATTCTTTTTCACATTTTAACTTTCAATTCTTCCCTCACTACTAGCTAGGGGCTGTATTTTCTCCTTCATAATGCTGGGACTGACCGATATCAAAACAACAGTATTTCAGACTGACACACGCACAAAACAGAGGAGTGATCAGCACCTTTAGCCCTTTCTTCCGCAGACAAAGGATTCACCCTCCCCTCTGGTTGGCTCAAATCTGACTATCACGTCTGACTAGTCAGCCGGGACTCCCCGCACGTCTTCCCCAAAACCAGGGGTCAGGCGGGCTCCGTCGCATCTTCCTGGGGTCAGGTCAGGTAGAGAATATCACCGCAGTCTTCCCCTTGATCAAAAGGTCATGAGAGGTTCTACCATCTTCCTAGGGTCAGGTCAGGTAGTCTCCGCAGTCTTCCATCAGATCAAAAGGTCATACGGCTCTACGCATCTTCCTGGTCAAGTCAGCCGGAGTTCCTTGTCCCACACCTCGGCGCTATAGCGCCCCCTTCCCAACCAGGAGGTTACTGTTCCCTCCCTTTGTCTGTGGTTTTACCGTCTGTGCTCAATTCACTCCTCACATAAATCACAGACACACACAAAACATATACACACCAGAGTGATCTATCATTTCAGACTATTGGTTCTATAGACTCCAAGCTTTCAGCATTACAGCCGACTACTATACTTACATCGGTACCACCTCACAGCAGACTGAGCTATCTGAGCATGACGAAGTAACTAGCAGAAAGGCAGATGAGATAAAAAGTTTTCTCACCTTTCTTTGAGGTTGCAATCCTCTCTCCTCTGCCGTTCGTCAAGCTCAGGGGCCCGTCTTGTCAGCTGTCTGATGCTACGTTCGCTCAGAATCCAATCTGGGGTGCCATTTGTTAAAACCACCCTAAATTAGGGCATTTTAGATACACTCTGGTGTTCCAGATCAATGTACCCCCCCCCCCCCAGGGGTTAATATCCACGCGTGGCTGAGAGACTGGACACTGACACAGAAGTTGGTCAAAGCAATCTCTAACTTTATTAAATGGGCTAAGCGTTTATGAATCTTCAGAAGAGGGCAGTCCTCACTGAGGCTAAAACATTGTTTCATTGGTCAAAAAGGAAAAAGTGATAAGAGAAACAGAGATAACACTTCAACATCTGCGCAGTGAGTACCACTTTGGAATGTGAACTAATGTAAACATCTGGTTACCATCGCCATTTTGTAATGGAGTTTATTCTAACAAGAATACTGCCTACGTCATATGTGACACTTCAAAGAGGTGCTTCTCTATAGGCAGTGAATAATATATACATATCATCAAGCCATATGATTGGCCTACGCATTCCACCACACTCTATTGAACACCTGTAGGCAGATGAGAAATCAGACACTTCTCACAGCACAGCTCTTTGCCCCCCTCTCTCTCCTCTCCAGTCTTGAAACAAAGAGGGGGTGGGTGGGCACTTGGAAGTAGAAAAAGTTAACTCATTACAATCCTAGATATACAAAATATAGAATAAAATTCACCCATCTTTAACACAGGTTTCAGACCGGTTTCCCAGAATAAAATCACAGTGCACTTAACATTAACTATTTCAGTGGTCGGTGAGAAACATCTCTTGCCTCGTCAACAGGTACCCAACATGAGTGTCCTATAGTTAAACATACAATTATTGGGTATAACTAAAAGAGAATATAATTGCTATAGTCCAATATACAGGCTGAGGGGAGCAGCAGGTCAGTCCAAAAGGAGTAGCCTGTGTAGGAAAGATGTAGAGACTCAAGGCACCGCTGTAACGCTCACGGTTGTGGTTTTTTTTTTGGACGTCTGGCACTCCTCTGCCTCTCGAGGAACAGTGAAGAAGAGTGCTTTCTCGCCATCCACCACATGCAGGCGAGCAGGATATGCCATGGAATATGGTAAGCTAAGCTCTCGTAGGCACCTCTTTATGGATACAAAGGTGGCACGCTCCTTCTGAAGTTCCACAGAGAAGTTGGGAAAAAGTGATATACGGGTAGTCACATTTTCAAATGATATGTTGGTTGTATTCCTAGCCGAACTTAGGACGAGGTCTCGATCTTTCCAGTTCAGCAAATGGGCTAGAAGCAGTCTGGGAGGGGCTCCCGGGGGTGGGGGTCTGGCAGGGACCATGGGGGCCTTTTCCACTGCATAGGCCGTGGAGAAGGAGGCTCCAGGAAATATAGATTTGAAACAGTTCTCTAGAAAAGACGACCCTCTTAGGCATACTCAGGATTCTGACGTTATTCCTACGAGCCTGGTTTTCAAAATCATCACATTTTTGCCTCCAAAGGTCCACGCTCTCTCCATGGTCTGCACTCTTTCAGACAGAGGGTGGGTTAGTTAAATTGAGAAAAACTCCCAGCAGCCGTGTCTTGATGCAGATAGATTACTTTATTTCATAAACGGAAATGGTCCTATAACAGGACGCGTTTCAGCTATGTGCCTTCATCAACAGGTACATCCAAATGTGATCAGAACAGGATATATATACAAAAAGTACCACCCACAGGGACGGAGGGCCCATCCCATAAGGGGAGTGGCTAAAAAAGGATACAAAGCATCAATCTAAATCAGCATGCTACAATAGTGAACAAACAAAAAGCACTATAATGGAAAGACTATCTTACATGTTGTAGACTAATCCCATGATGGATAATTAGATAGTTGATGTCTGAAAAACAAATAATTGATCAATTATGATCAATAGAAAGTAAAAGTTTTTTATATACATGTTACAGATGTATAACCTCATATTCCTTATTCAGGCCTCCTGGGTGCAATGTTCCAACGTGTGGTTCCAGAAGGCTTCTCTCCGTAGAAGAATTTTCTTGATGTCACCCCCCCCTACGTGGTCTAATTACCTGTTCCAGAACCTGAAACTTCAGCTGGACTATAGAATGTCTACATTTCTCAAAATGGCTTGGTATAGGTAACAACCAATTTTTTGTTCTGATGGTTGATTTATGCTTATTAATTCTGTCTCTCACTGCCTGCATTGTCTCTCCAATGTATAGCAGAACACAAGGGCAATTGATGAGATATATAACGTTGGAAGACTCACATGTAAAGAAACCCTTTACTTCAAATGGACGTCCAGTATGTGGATGATAAAATGTAGGGCCCTTTATGATGTGTGAACAGTGAAGACAATGCAGGCAGGGAAACGTGCCTTTACGTGGTGTTGACAATACACTCTGGCGTAATGAGCATTTGGTGCTCCCTATGTCCATATTAACTAACATGTCCCTATAGCTAGGGTTCTTTCTATTGCAGATCAGAGGTGGACTCTTAAATTCCAAAACCTCTGGATAGGCCTTACCCAACAAGTGCCAGTGTTTTCTGACAATGTTGTCCATCTGTGTATTAAAAGGATGAAATTTGTGTATGAACGCTACCCTGGCGGTGTCCCTTTTATTAGGGTTAATTCTCACAATAGGTTGGTCAACACCACTATTAGCTAGTAAATTTGAGGGATATCCTCGTTCCTTAAATCTGGTGGTCATTTCCTCAAGCCTCTGGTTCTGTGTGGATGTATCCGAAACAATCCGTTTCACCTGCTGGTATTGCGATTTGGGTATAGATTTCTTTAAAGGGGGGATGTGCACTCGTGTAATATAGAATGCTATTTCTGTCTGTCTCCTTCCTGTAGAGGTCAGTGGATAGCTGACCCTCTTGGTTTTTTATGACCAAAGTGTCCAAAAAGCTGACCATGTCCCTGTCACATGACACGCTGAACTGTAGACCGTCACAGCCCGTATTTAAATCATCAATGAACATCAATAGGGTCTCATGTGGCCCCGCCCATATGCAAAAAATATCATCGATAAATCTTTTCCAAATAAGGACATTGTTACTATATAACTCATTGGTGTAAACAAATGTTTCTTCAAATGTAGCCATGAATATATTTGCATAGGGCGGGGCCACGTTCGACCCCATCGCGGTCCCACGTTTCTGGAGATAATAATTATCCCCAAATAGAAAATAGTTCTCCATCAAAAAGATCTCTAACAGCTGTACAAAGAAATCACGTATAGATGGCGAATATTCACTCATTTCTAAGATCATAGAGGCTTCCTGAATACCCTCCCTGTGGCCAATCGACGTGTATAAACTAACAACGTCGATAGTCACTAGGAGGCTATCTTTAGGGACATGACCCAAATCATTAATCATCCTCAAAAAGTGGGGTGTGTCCAATAAGAACGACTTTGTATTTTTTACATATGGCGTCAAAGCCTTCTCTAGGACCATAGCCAATGGGCTGAAGATAGAATCTACTGAGGACACAAGAGGGTGGGTTAGGTCTTCTAAGGCTGAGATTCGATCCTATGTGTGCCAAACTCTGTCTCTGAGTGGTTGCACATCATGGCGTAGTAGGCCCAAGTCCACTCTCACCTCCTCAATTTTGCCCGTGAGTGAGGTCTGGCAGGAGGTAATGGTGACCAGGAGCTGATCATAGGCTGTTTTTTAAAGTAAATTCAGGTTCCTCTGGCTCCTCTGCTGCAATCTGTTGCGCTGTATGTTGCCCGCATGTAACGGAGGAGCGTGGTGTGGCAGAGGAAGTGGCGCCATGTTGGGTCTCCTGCCTGGTGAACTCTTTCAGATTTTCTGCTGCTGCCTGGGCCTTATTGGGACTCATGACTTGGATGCGAGGCTTCCTCCTTCTCTTTTGTATCGTCCACGCTATGGTGACTGAAGGATGGGTGCCAGGATGGTGAAGGATGTGAAATGGGAGCCGGAGCCGTTCTCAAGCACATCCAGACATGCCGGCAGTTAGTCACACCCCTATCAATACAACAACTTTATAATGAAGTTCCCTGGTGTCACATCACTCAGGTCTGTCTTGGAGCTGGTTACAAGAACATTACCAAGATGACCTCCAAGGTGGCTCACAGCTGTAGGTCTGATCTGTGTATGGATTTTACGGGATAAAACAGATGGAGCTTATCACACAGATGGAGGGTGGTGGATCTAGATAGGTTCCATACTGTAGTTGATGTGTAGGCTGGCAGCTGGGCGTCCTCTCAAGAGGAGTCCATTTAAGACCATTTTATACCCTTGTCTTCTTTTTGTCATTTTACACAGCACTCAAACTGTGTATGTACAGTAAAATACCGCACACCGCCATGTCACTTCTATTGGTCCTGGTGATCGGGAGACAGATCATGTGAACACTGGTTTGTCCGTGAGTCGCATCAAGTAAAAGCTAACATAGAAACTGAAATAACAGTTTGTGTGATTTGTTATTTACACTGTGTGCAATGTGCGGCCTCCTCCGGTGTGACAACCGGTATATTGCTGACAACGTACATGACCTTCAGGAGACGCTGCTACATCCCATAGGCCTGGATTTGGACTCATTATGAAGGGATTTAGTTACTGGACATATAAATAGCTAGAGAAGAACATTTCTGGTATCATGTTTATTATAACATTTCCTTATCTTCTGTATATCAGTGATATTACCCATAAAGCACCAGGAGACGCTCCTAATACCAGACTTCTGAAGAAGTCTTCTCCACCAAAGTCCTGTTATCTGCTCATCACAGAGAGGAATCGGCTTCTTCTTCAGTTCAGTAAGAGATCTCTATATTTGGTTTCTGCTTGTTCAGTTTTCTTATGGCTTCCTCCTCCTCTTCAGATAATTCATTGTCATTCAGACTAGAAGAGAAAACAGCGCCCCCAGCATTAGTGAGGTTGTATTGTGAGGTTTCCTCGTGACATCAGACCAGTCAGTAAATTGATCTCCTGAACATGTGTTTTGTAAATCTCCCCTTTGGTTTAGTGTTCTCATTAAAGGGGTTCTCCGGGAATTAGGAAAATGAAAATACTTAAATATTACTTTATTATAAATATATTCCTAGATACCTTTCATTAGTTATAATGGCTCGTTTTATCTGGGGAGCAATCATTAGGAAAAATAAAATGGCCGCCATCCTATTAGTACATACAAAACCTGTCCTAATCACACAGGAGGACAAGTTACTTCAGAGCAGTGAGCCAAAGAGCTGCCTCATCTTCTTCTATGATCCTGAATACAGTGTAATATGATCTTCAGCTAAATCTCTGTAGAAATGGAGTTCATCATGAGGAGGCATGAAGTACACAGAGGAGGTGGGGGTGATGTGGAGAATGAGCAGCAGCTCTTGTATGTAGTCTCCATTACCACAGTCTGTCCTGTCTGTCCTTCATGTCTCCTCATGAACTCCATTCCCAGAGAGATTCAGTTAAAGTTCTTATAATCTGTATTCAGGATCATAATCCCTAGAGTTCTTCTACCTTATCCTCCAGGTCCATTTCCAGTAGAATGTCCTTGCCATATATCCCTTATATGCCCCAATTACCAGCCTGTATCAGGACCAGCGTATTCACATTATTTACAATATCAATGTATTTACATATATACGCTTCCTAATTATACAATCACATAATTCACTTGTCATGCACAAATTATCCCTTCTTTTTACCACCTTATGTATACTGTGAGAATCATGTGCAGTTTACAGACATGTCTATCTTTGATTCATGAATTTGTGAGAATCCGGTCCTGTACATACGTAGATTTATTTATTTATTTATGTCGTTTTATTGAGTCAATGAGAACCTTTGCTAAACACAGCCTGTTAATGTCGGCCGTCCGCTGCCCTCTTTAGCATCATATAGTGGATGTGGATTTGTGAATTTATTATGTTATTTTATATCACATTTGACCATATTATGGTATTTTATTTATAGCCTTTTAATGTGGATCTGTGAATATATTATATTATCCTTTATCACAATTGACCATATTATAGCACTTTACTGATAGCATTTTTTATTATTATTTATTCTCCTCCTCCGTATTGCGATATGTATCTCTATATATATATTTTTAAACCCTTGCAATTACGTATTTATGTATTGTTATATACAACTTTTTCTACACTTTTTATACATAACTTTCTTTTTGGTTACCATTTTTTCATTTTATTATTAATTTTGTGATTTTTTAGACTTGAAAAAGGAGTACATTGACTCCGAAACGCGTTGTCATTCACTAATAAAAGATCCTATATCTATATACTGAGGTCGTGTCCTTGCGCCAGAAGGTATCACTTTTGGTGTACTGTCACAGTACACAAACCCCCCCCCCCCCATTGTGTTTTATATCATTCCTCTGGAGAACTGGCTACTCCACCTACTCCACCTCACGAGTGTTGTGCCTGCGTATGCACAACACCAAAAGGTGAGCACAACCATTGATGTCTGACTTCCAAACATTTTTTAACAATCATACTACCCTATGAGCGCCTTCCCATTTTCTTTTGCCATATTTGAAGTAGGAGAGGAGAAGGAGGAGGCAGCTCTTTACCTCAGTCCTTGGAAGTTACTTGTCCTCCTGTATGATCAGGACAGGTTTTGTGTGCATTAATAGGACGGCGGCCATTTTGTTTCTCCTAATGATTGCTCCCGAAACAAAATGAGCAATTATAAATAATGAAAAGTATTTGGGAATATATTTACAATAAAGTAATATTTAAGTATTTTCATTTTCTAAACTCCTGGAGAACCCCTTTAAGAGAAACAAAATCAGAGTCTTGCAGGTTTGACACATTTTAATGGCTAAAAAAAATAGAGGTAATGATGTTACATAGCGAGCTTTTGAGACATCACCAGTCCCTTCATCAGGCGGACTACAAGAATGAAGACACAGCGCTATATATCCAATGAGAACAGAGACATGGGGGGATGAAGGGACATAGTGGGGGCACCAGGTCTCTGAGATAACATCAATTTAGAGACCATAAAACTTTCACACCCCTTATCTGTCAGATAATTAAGGACTCATTCACAAGATCTTTGATATTCTGTTGTTTTTTAAATGTCCCTTCATCCCCCCATGTCTCTGTTCTTATTGTTTCTTCATACATCCTTGTAGGACGCCTGATGAAGGGACTGGTGATGTCTGGAAAGCTCGCTATGTAACAACACTGAACCATCGTTTGCCGGCAGCAGATCATGATTACAAAGCACGATCTGCCACCGACCAATGAGTTTTAATTCTGCTGAAAGATTCCAATTACCCAGTGACCGAGCGTTTACTAGTTTATGTGGTAATTGGCGGCAGTATTAAACCTCATGCACACGTCTGTGTCCATGCTCAAATCCGTGAAAAGGTGGTCTATGATGGTCAATGAAAAGATGCCTCCGTGAAGGATCAGTTTGTTTGTAGTGTTGAGCGCGAATATTCGAATTGCAAATTTTTTTCTCGAATATTGCGATTTCGAGATTTCTCGAATATTTAGAATATAGTGCTATATATTCGCGAAATTGAATATTCTTTTTTTTTTTAATGCTCCAGTCAGTGCCCGTTGCTGCTTCTGCCATTGTCCGTGCTCATGGAGCGTCCCCATCACCATGGGAACGTCTCCATATACTAGAATGTACTGTCGGATTTGAGAATTACGATGAAATCGCAATTCGATTATTTCAAGTTATAATAATCGAATTGCGATTTCAACTTAACACGGCTATATTCCATATTCGTTAATTCTATCCTAATATGGAATATAGCAGTACTAAGCTGAAATCGCAATTCGATTATTATAACTTGAAATAATCGAATTGCGATTTCAACGTAATTCTCAAATCCGACAGTACATTCTTGTATATATGGTGATGGGGACGCTCCATGAGCATGGAATATAGCAGTGCTAAGTTGAAATCGCAATGCGATTATTTCGTGTTTTGTTAATCGCATCGCGATTTCAACTTTTACCTGGTTTACTATGGTTGGCTTCAATGGCTTGGTAGAATTTGCGAATATACGAATATATACGAAGTTATAATAATCGAATTGCGATTTCAACTTAGTACTGCTATATTCCATATTCGTTAATTCTAGCCTAATATGGAATATAGCAGTGCTAAGTTGAAATCGCAATACGATTAATATAACTCGAAGTAATCGCATGGCGATTTCAACTTAGCACTGCTATATAGCAGCAACCATAGTAAACCAGGTCCAAGTTGAAATCGCAATTTGATTAATTCAAGTTATAATAATCGAATTGCGATTTCAACTTTTTACTTATATTCTTAATATTGCTCTAACTTCGTCTTTTAGATTATTCGTAAAAGACGAAGTTAGAGCAATATTACGAAATTTTGTAAAATACACATATAGACTGTAATTTAGCTAATATACTGCTATAGTAATTTTTTAACAGTGTACATATTTTACAAAACTTAAGTTCAGAAGAGGCAAAAAAAATTAGAGAAAAAAAAATGATTAAAGCACTATATCAGCTAAATTACAATATATATGTGTATTTTACGAAATTTCGTAATATTGCTCTAACTTCGTCTTTTAGAATATTCGTCATATTCTAATAGACGAAGTTAGAGCAATATTACGAAATTTCGTAAAATACCGTTGCCTTATACTATTAAAAGAAATAATCGCAATACGTGATTATTTAAATCGCATATTAATCGCGATAATTGGAAAAATTACGAATATTCGATTTAGACAAATATGACACGAATATTCAATCGAATATTTGCGAAATATCGCGAAATCGAATATGGCACCTCTCGCTCATCACTATTTGTTTGCTGTCCGTGTGTCATTCCTGTTTTTACAGACTCTGTGCAGCTGAGAAATAATTTTCTCGCTCGTATCATTAGGAGACACAAGAGACCATGGGTACAGCTGCTGGCACTAGGAGGCGACGCTAAGCAAAAAAGTGTTAGTTCCTCCTCTCAGCTGTACCCCTACCGAGCTAGTCAGTTTTAGCTTAGTGTCTGTAGGAGGCAGACCTTCCTGCTTTGCAGGGCATCTATCCTCCATTTGTATTTATTATTTTAGTTTTTTATTTTACCTTTTTCCCCTTTAGGCATGGGAAACAGACACCTTGTCTCCCCCTCACCTCACGACCTCCCCCAAGAAGGCAAAGTGGACCAGGGCAGCCCAGCTCCCCTGCATCCCGCCAGCCATGGGATCACCTGCCTTTCTGCAGTGTCCCCTCCACTCCAGCCTCCCTACACCTCGGTGCTAGCAGCTGAAGAGGTGACCCTACTGGTACCCCGAGGAGGAGTGAAGAGAAGAGGATGTAGATGGGGTGAGTATGGTGAACACCTCCCCTCTCCATTCCTCTCATCCTTCATTCCCCTCCTGGCCTCCTCGCCCCCTCCACCTTCTTCCCTCCCGGGCCTGCCGGTACCATTTACCAGCGGTCGCATCCCCTCCTGGGCTGGCCGCTGCTTCTAACTACTGGGGATAGATAATGCCCATCCAATGCCTTAGTCCAGGGTTTGGGTATCTCACGGCCGTTCCTTCCGCCCCCCATTCTGGCCAGAAGTTCTACCAGTTGGCTTGCTACTACTAGGCCACAACTTCCATGCTGGTGTATGGGGGGAGTGGACCGTCCCCCAGACATGAAATCTTCTTACCCAGACGTTCCCCTCCTCCAGGAGCCTGCTGACCTCTGCCCCTGGTCACTAATAATTTATAAAAATAAATGAACCCTTTCCTTGTCTAGGGTTTAACTCCATAAATATATAATTAAAAATTAAAATGTAACCCCTTCCTGCCTCTTCACCCAGTTGAGGCTGGGGCTTCAGATTTCACTTGGATGATTATTTAAAAAAACTGTTAACCGTGGTGCTATCTGGCGCTGAACATAGTGAGTACTACAGCTTTAACCCCTTCTACAGGTGGTGCATGGCTGCCTCCTCACTCCCAGTCACGCACTACCACTGGTTGCTGTACATCCTGTCATATTACCTTCCTTCCACAGGCGAAGTAATCGCACTACCACTGCATTCTGTACAACCTGTCACATTACCTCCTTCCGCAAGTAATCACACTAACAAGTGAAGTACTTGCACCAACATTGGATACTGTGGCTTTCCACAGGTGCAGAATCTGCAAGAGCTGGTATCTACTACCACTGTATACTGTGGCTACTACCACATTAACCCCTTCACTTTTGTGTGTTGGTGTTGAGCGCCTACATGGCAGTCTCTGTCCTCCCAGGGTCTTACCCCACAACACTGCTCTAAGTCCCGGTGGGACACCACACTACATGGTTGGTCACTGTACCTGACACCTTCAATAAGTGGAGCATCTGCCCTAGAACAGAATACTGTGGTTACTACCATGCGAGTCGAGTATTGCACTGACTGAGCACTATATCCACTACTAGCTCTCCTCCTTATCAGGTGGAGTATTTATGCTAGCACTCCACACCATGGCTACTATTGTATGGCCTCCTCCTCAGATGGAGTATTGTGCTAGCCCTAGATACTGTGGCTACTCCTGTACGGCCTCTTTCTCAGGTGCAGTTTTGCACTAGCCCTAGCTATTGTGCCTTCCACTATATGGCTTCCTTTTCAGGTGGAGTATTTGCGTTAGTACTACATACCATGGCCACCACTATACGGCCTCCTTCTCAGGTGGAGTATTGTGCTAGCACTAGATACTATGGCTTCTTCCGTATGGTCTCCTCCTCATGGATTACTGCACTAGCACCAGATACTGTGGCTACTCCTGTACGGCCTCCTTCTCAGGTGGAGTATTGTACTAGCACTAGATACTATGGCTTCTTCTGTATGGTCTCCTCCTCATGGAGTACTACACTAAAACCAGTTACTGTGGCTACTCCTGTATGGCCCCATTCTCGGGTGTAGAATTTGCCTTAGCCCTAAATACTTTGCCTACTACTGTGTGGTTCCCTTCTCAGGTTCAGTGCTTACGTTCACCCTGCAAGCCATGGAGGCTCCCACGTTGTTTCCTTCCTCACATTATGCATTTGCACTGGGTATTGGTTCTGTGGTTTCTACCACATTGCCTTCTATTCCACACCATGTTTCGGCCCTGGCTTTGTATGCTGTAGCTTCTACTACATTCCCCCTTCTATAGGTGGAACCGTCACACTGGTCCTAGGTGTGCTCATTGCATCTACATTTCCTCCTCAGCTGGATCTCCTGCTCATTTTACCTACGCTGTAGCTCTGACAGGTGTAGTCTTTATGCTGGAGCTTGCCGTCGTGGCCGACACGTCCATTCATTCCTGATGGCACTGGTGATCTGCATTACTTCCATCATCAAACCAGGTATTTGCAATAGCATGGAAGGTTGTAGCTGATAAGCCCCTCACTTCTGGTGCACACTTTTACAGGCTTCTTCAGTTGGCATAACCTCCTCGTTTCTATGGCACTGGTCTACCACATTGTTCCCTTTACAAATGTGACATTGCCGCTAACAGTTGATGCTGTGACACCATCAGCATTACCTCTCTTAGGAGAGGGGTGATGGCTCTGACATGTCCGTCTGTAGTGGAAATACCTACTCAGTGCACAGACTGTTAGTTGACTGCATTACTCCCCTCACTGGACAGAGCAGTTGTGCTGTCACTTGTCACTGCTAATAGATGATTCATTGCTGGCACACAACACCCTTTCTACTTTCTGCCCTTCTGCAAGACGAGTCCACCCCTAGACACTGTCTCTGTCTACCTGCTCAGTATCCATATTCATGAGGTTGGCGCCTTACTGCTGTGGAATGTCTGCACTGGCACTATTTTTCTATATGACCAGTTTTTCGGCATCGGCATCACACTCTCTTCTGGCGGAGTGTTTCTCCCATCTCTGGCCACTTTGTGCATTCCTCTGATGACCACATTCTCCTCTTCAGGCACAGTTGCTACAATATGATGGTAGGTGGTCTCTGACGAGTCTACTTGCCTCTGATGTTTCTGGCATCGCTTCTACCTATCACCAAGGTATGTTTTCTTCAGCCTACTGTTGGGTCTGCCTGATCCAGGCAGTTTCTCTGTGGTGTATCACGCAGCTTCTCTCGTTAGAGGACTCACGATAAAGCCTCTAAACCTCGGCGGGTATCTGCCAACCAGGTTACCTTCTCCTTACGGAGCGTTTATTTTATAGCTCTGGTGTACGCTGTGGTTCTTAACTTTGGATCTGCTTTGAAGAGTGTATTCCTGGCAAGTGTATGTGCTCTCTAGCACGGATTGTAGCCTGCTCTCTTTTCACAGCGCGGTTGCCCTGTCTCTGTCCGTTACCTCAGGCTGTCTAAGGCCAGTCCTGGATCCAGCATCACTCACAGTCTTCCTTTTGTCCAGTGATAGAGGTTGGTTTGGCTACACTCTTATGCCACATTCCTCTCTGTGGCATGGCTGGGATGCTATTGATCCCTGAGCACACAGTTTTATCCCTCTCAGACTATTCCCCATTTCTCTATGGTTTTTAAGTTTAAATCTCTGGTTGGTTTCCGTTGTGCCTGTTCATCTCCCTTGGCCATCCCTTATCTCTGTCTTGATGAGTGACCATATTCCATAATTTTTTTTCCCTCTTCTCGTCTACAAGCGAGTGTCTACTCTGGTACTCTGCCTTCTGCCCAGTTGATTCCTTCGAGATCACCAAGTTTTTTCCCTATGTTGAAATCCCGTATATATCCCGTACACATTAGGTAGAGTTTTGTATGGGTTTTCCTGTCGCTTGTTAGCCGGATGTCATACATACCCGGATTCTACAGACCCTATTTTGCAGTCTTCCCTCGGTTTTCTGTGGGGCTTATTGTCATGCAAGACGTCCTGGCTTTTCAGTCCGGACTTCCACACCAGTCCTGTGGTACTCGATATCCAGATGAACCTTCCAGATATAATTTTCAGCCGTCTGAAATGCTTCTCCTTCTTATGGATATTCTGTGCTGGTATCCACTTCTTCTGACGTATCTCCAACCTTTGTTTAACTGGGGTTTCCTCTTTCTGCCCAGTCTAAATCACTGCGTGTTCTACGCTCTCTGGCTGGCCCTTCTGGTTCTTGCTCTTCCTGTCCTAGTCAGGGTTCTTTTTCCATGCGGGATCTCATGGCCAGCCTTAGATTGTTGTGGTCTTTTGTTCCCTCCCCATTGTACTGCTTTAGAACGTCCCATGGTCCCCCAATGATAGGAGCAAGAAAATAGGGTTTTTGGGCTTACCTATAAAATCGTTTTCTTGCTAAGTTCATTGGGGAACACAGCTCCCACCCTGTGAGTACATTGTTGGCTCTTCTTGATGGGTTCCACCAGTTCTTGGTTCTGACCCATCTCCACTTCTCTTCTTACTCGTTATCTGTTGAATTCTCGTGGCTGCTCCTAATGCTTTCGTAGAAACTGATGAGCTCAGTGTATACAGGAGGGGTACAGCTAAGGGGGAGCCAACACTTTTTATCTTGGTGTCGCCTCCTAGTGGCAGCAGCTGTACCCATGGTCTCCTCTGTACCCAATGAACTTAGCGAGAAAAAGATTTTACAGGTAAGCACAAAAAATCCTATTTTCAAACCATCTCTTCCTAATGATCCATAGTTTTCACTGACCTGTAGACTATAATGGGCTCCGTCAACACGTACACAATAGACCATGCATCCATGCTAAAACATGAATGTGTGAATACACACATTAAAATGAATGGGTGATTGTGCTGTCCATCAAGAACACGTACAGCACATATATGTGAAACAATGACGTGTGAATGAGGCCTTACACTGCCAGATCATTGCTGACAGGCGATACTACGGATGCTTGTTAGTGATGATCTGGCAGACTATCTGCCTGTCTCATACAAGCCTAACACTGCAGCCTGGTCTCTGCAGCATCTACAGAGGGGCCAAGATCTCCTCATCCAGAGGAGGAGTCACAGTGAGGTGCGGTACAGGACAATAGAAGAGATAGGTCAGTATTCACAAGAGGACGTACAGAGACGTTTCCACCCTTCTTGATCTTTCTCAGCCCATTTCTATAGAGAGCGGCCACTCTTCCATGTGATGGGACATCTTAGCTATCATCAGGTCTAGCGCCATCATCAGAAGAGGGATGGAACTATGCGGCTATAAGTCATTACATATAGAATTATAATCACAGATAATACAGAGCAGTACAGTGTATAGTGGATGTGTTATATTACAGAGCAGTACAGTGTATAGCGGATGTGTTTGGTATTACAGAGCAGTACAGTGTATAGAGGATGTGTTTGGTATTACAGAGCAGTACAGTGTATAGAGGATGTGTTTGGTATTACAGAGCAGTACAGTGAATAGTTGATGTGTTTGGTATTACAGAGCAGTACAGTATATAGAGGATGTGTTTGGTATTACAGAGCAGTACAGTGTATAGAGGATGTGTTTGGTATTACTGAGCAGTACTGTGTATAGAGAATGTGCTTGGTATTACACAGCAGTACAGTGATTAGAGGATGTGTTTGGTATTACAGAGCAGTACAGTGTATAGCGGATGTGTTTGGTATTACAGAGCAGTACAGTGTATAGTGGATGTGTTTGGTATTACAGAGCAGTACAGTGTATAGTGGATGTGTTTGGTATTACAGAACAGTACAGTGTATAGCGGATGTGTTTGGTATTACAGAGCAGTACAGTGTATAGGGGATGTGTTTGGTATTACAGAGCAGTACAGTGTATAGTGGATGTGTTTGGTATTACAGAGCAGTACAGTGTATAGTGGATGTGTTTGGTATTACAGAGCAGTACAGTGTATAGTGGATGTGTTTGGTATTACAGAGCAGTACAGTGTATAGTGGATGTGTTTGGTATTACAGAGCAGTACAGTGTATAGTGGATGTGTTTGGTATTACAGAGCAGTACAGTGTATAGTGGATGTGTTTGGTATTGCAGTGGGTGGGAGAGGGGATTGTCCGGCAGACCCGTCCTATTTACCATTTTCTATGCCTGTTTCAGTGGCTCAGTAGCGGTCTTACACTTGGGACTGGCGATGGATGCCCCGAAGTTAAGGAGAGGCCGGCGCTTTTTCACAACTTTGACGGATTTACCGCCAGTTTACGGCTTTATTAATGCTAATAATAAAACCCAGGATTAGCGATCAAGGATAAAGAAAAACAGAGAAATTGATTTTTTTAAAAATGGAAATCTTTTACTATCTGTTATTGCACAGACAGCGAGAGGGAACAGCTGGTGGATCCCTTTAGATTTACTGAATGGTATTTATTAGAAGAACTCAGAGGCACCTTAGGAAAATTAAAGAGGGAAGCTCCTAGGCAGTAGGCAGTTGGTATGAAAAGTAATATTTAGAAAAGCTGGTTACCTGACTACTTGATTACATATTGCTTTATGTATTTTAAAGTAACAGACTAATAAAGAAATTTCAGTAATTAGAAACGTATATATTGTTTCATATAAAGCTGAATTTAGAACTCACAGTTACCATTGTTTGTTATGTAAAAATGTAAAATCCAATAAAATATTTTGGAAAAAAAAAAGAACCCAGGATTAGGGATTATTCTGGATTACAGTGGTACTATACCTAATATACATGAAAAATAGAAGCTCTTTGCGCACATAGTTGATCATACTTGTGTCGGGCCAATTTACCGGCGTCAAGGTGTCTTCTGCAGATAAGTACCTAACACTAACAGAACTGCATCTCCGGGGCCTAAGGCTGAGTTCACACGGGCGAGATTTCCGCACGGGTGCAATGCGTGAGGTGAACGCATTGCACCCGCACTGAATCCTGACCCATTCACTTCTATGGGGCTGTGCACATGAGTGGTGATTTTCACACATCACTTATGCGTTGCGTGAAAATCGCAGCATGCTCTATATAGTGTGTTTATCACGCAACCAGGGGCGGATTAAGGGCATGATAGGCCCGTGGCTGTTTACCCAACTTGGGCCCCTCCCTCCATTTTAGTTTAGTTTTTTTTTGTTGTATGAAGAGGCTGCGGTGCTTCATGAGCGCCAGTCTCTTCCTAGGCCATATGACATCTTCAGACTAAAAAAAAATACCCCAAATTGGGGCCTAAACTAAAAAAATGTGGTCGCAAAATTTAAAATACATATAATTATAATAAAAAAGACATGGAGGAGAATACAGCACCACATACCTATTACATCCAGTGACATCTCCTGTCATGTAGACCTTCTCTTTCCTCTTCTCCTCCATTTGACCCAGACCACCATGGCAAATTCTTTCAGCCACATCTCGTCTCTACAGTTTGTAACACAGACACGTTAGATTTCTCAATTTTTCTATCAACCTCCCCATCCTGGTGTCCCCAGTGTGTCATCCTGCTGCCACCCCCAATACTCTGCCCGTTTTGCTCCCCAATGCCCCAGGTACTATACTGCTGAAAAAATTGTGACCCTAATAGACATAATTAGAGTGATTTATCAAACTGGTGTAAAGTAGAACTGGATTTCCAATAGAGCTGTCAAATATGAAAGGTGGAATCTGATTGGCTGCTATGGGCAACTAAACCAGTTCTGCTTTACACCAGTTTGATAAATTACCCCAAATGTTCCTATAGTGTCCACAGCAGCTATAATGTTCCCTAGAGTGCCCAGAGTAATAATACCACCCTCTATTGTGCTCCAGGCAATAATCCCTGTATAGTGTCCACAAAAATTATAGAATTGCCCCTACAGTGCCTCCCCAATAGCAACACCCCCATATAGTAAGTTCCACCACACTGCCCCATATAGTAATCCCCCCATAGTAATTTGCCCCCACATAGTAATTTCCCTAAATTTGCCCCATATAGTAGTTTGCCCCCACACAGTAATTTCCCCTACATAGTAATTTGCCCCACATAGTAATTTCCCCCACATAGTAATTTCCACCACACTGCCCCACATAGTAATTTGTCCCCACATAGCAATTACCCCACACTGTCCCCACATAGCAATTACCCCACACTGTCCCCACACAATAGTTTCCCCCACACTTCCCCCACATAGTAATTTGCCCCCACACTGCCCCATATAGTAATTTGCCCCACATAGTATTCCCTCCTATAATAATTTAGCCCCACAGCCCCCACATTCTCCCCCCCATGTACTCGATGTCTCTTAATATGTCCTACTGTTTGTCCCCCACCCCCCACATGTCCCCCAAATTAGGCACATGAAATAAAAAAAGAAAAAAAAAGAAAAGCTAAATACTCACCTATGTCCAGGGCCAGGCGCTTGCTTGCAGAGGAAGGCGGGATGAGGCAGTGCTGCGTCCCAGCACAGGCGCGCGATTACGTCATCACGCACGCCTGCACTGGGATTTCACTACCGCATAGGCCTCAGGCCTATGGCGGTGATCGGTGACGGGACAGGGAGCTATGCGCTCCCGTGACCCGAACGTCCCTATTGTAATCCGCCACTGCACGCAACGCAGGCCCCTTAGAAGTGAATGGGGCTGAGTAAAAATCGCAAGCATCCACAAGCAAGTGCGGATGCGGTGCGATTTTCACGCATGGTTGCTAAGATGACAGTCTATTCACTGTATTATTTTCCCTTATAACATGGTTATAAGGGAAAATAATAGCATTCTTTAATACAGAATGCTTAGTAGAAGGTCAATTGAGGGTTAAAAAAATAAATAAAAATTAACTCACCTCCTCCTCTTGATCGCGTAGTTGCCGATCTCTTCTTACTTCTTTAATCATGAGCTGCCGGCTAAAGGACCTGTGGTAACGTCACATCACATGGTACAATCACATGGCCGTGGTGATGGACCATGTGATTGGACCATGTGATGATCTCAGTGACGTCACCACAAGTCCTTTGACAGGTCCTGAAGAAAGAACAGGAGACCGGCAGCTACGCGATCAATTGGAGGAGGTGAGTTAATTTTTTTATTTATTTTTTAACCGTCAATTGACCTTCTACTAAGCATTCTGTATTAAAGAATGCTATTATTTTCCCTTATAACCATGTTATAAGGGAAAATAATTATATCTACAGTCGTGGCCAAAAGTTTTGAGAATGACACAAATATTAGTTTTCACAAAGTTTGCTGCTAAACTGCTTTTAGATCTTTGTTTCAGTTGTTTCTGTGATGTAGTGAAATATAATTACTCGCACTTCATACGTTTCAAAGGCTTTTATCGACAATTACATGACATTTATGCAGAGTCAGTATTTGCAGTGTTGGCCCTTCTTTTTCAGGACCTCTGCAATGCGACTGCGCATGCTCTCAATCAACTTCTGGGCCAATTCCTGACTGATAGCAACCCATTCTTTCATAATTACTTCTTGGAGTTTGTCAGAATTAGTGGGTTTTTGTTTGTCCACCCGCCTCTTGAGGATTGACCACAAGTTCTCAATGGGATTAAGATCTGGGGAGTTTCCAGGCCATGGACCCAAAATGTCAACGTTTTGGTCCCCGAGCACTTAGTTATCACTTTTGCCTTATGGCACGGTGCTCCATCGTGCTGGAAAATGCATTGTTCTTCACCAAACTGTTGTTGGATTGTTGGAAGAAGTTGCTGTTGGAGGGTGAGTGAGCCCACTCCCTTGGATGAGAAGCAACCCCACACATGAATGGTCTCAGGATGCTTTACTGTTGGCATGACACAGGACTGATGGTAGCGCTCACCTTTTCTTCTCCGGACAAGCCTTTTTCCAGATGCCCCAAACAATCGGAAAGAGGCTTCATCGGAGAATATGACTTTGCCCCAGTCCTCAGCAGTCCATTCACCAAACTTTCTGCAGAAGATCAATCTGTCCCTGATGTTTTTTTTTGGAGAGAAGTGGCTTCTTTGCTGCCCTTCTTGACACCAGGCCATCTTCCAAAAGTCTTTGCCTCACTGTGCGTGCAGATGCTCTCACACTTGCCTGCTACCATTCCTGAGCAAGCTCTGCACTGGTGGCACTCCGATCCCGCAGCTGAATCCTCTTTAGGAGACGATCCTGGAGTCTTTAGGAGACGATCCTTGTGACTTTCTTGGATGCCCTGAAGCCTTCTTAACAAGAATTGAACCTCTTTCCTTGAAGTTCTTGATGATCCTATAAATTGTTGATTGAGGTGCAATCTTAGTAGCCACAATATCCTTGCCTGTGAAGCCATTTTTATGCAACGCAATGATGGCTGCACGCGTTTCTTTGCAGGTCACCATGGTTAACAATGGAAGAACAATGATTTCAAGCATCACCCTCCTTTTAACAGGTCAAGTCTGCCATTTTAACCCAATCAGCCTGACATAATGATCTCCAGCCTTGTTCTCGTCAACATTCTCACCTGAGTTAACAAGACGATTACTGAAATAATCTCAGCAGGTCCTTTAATGACAGCAATGAAATGCAGTGGAAAGGTTTTTTAGGGATTAAGTTAATTTTCATGGCAAAGAAGGACTATGCAATTCATCTGATCACTCTTCATAACATTCTGGAGTATATGCAAATTGCTATTATAAAAACTTAAGCTGCAACTTTTCCAATACTTATGTAATTCTCAAAACTTTTGGCCGCGACTGTACACACCACCGAACCCAAACCTGAACTTCAGTGAAGAAGTTCGGGTCTGGGTACCAGATTCAGTTTTTTATCACACGTGTGCAAAACACATTGCACCCGCGCGATAAAAACTGAACAATGGAACGCAATCGCAGTCAAAACTGACTGCAATTGGGTGCCTACTCGCGCGGGTTTGCCGCAGTACACCCAGGGCGCATCCTGAACAAATCTGTCACGCCCGTGTGAACCCAGCCTAACCTAAGCCTGTTAGGGTGAGCTGCCGGCATGCTAGCCTTATGGATGTGCACCTGTGACTTTGGATGTGCTAGGCTAAATTTACTTGTAGAGCTTTATTAAGAAAGGCGTGGAAAACACTGGTCTTAATAAATTGGCGCCTAAGTGCTCACCCAGCGCCGCTGCCTCTTTAAGCACCTGATAGGCAGGGTGTCGGGGGCCCCCACCAGTCAGATATTGTCCCTGAGGACAGGCCATCAATATCAAAGTCCCAGAGAAGACATTTACAATGCAGATACTTTTCAGCAGTTCTCTCCTATGACCGGGACCACATCACTGAAAATCAGACTTACCGTATTTGACAATTTATAAGACGCCCTTTTAGTAAGAAAAAATCTTGCTAAAAGTGTCTTATAAACAGCAGTCGGGGAGATCCAGCACGGCCAGACCCTGACTGCTTCATCAGTGATCAGGGAGGGGGCTCGTCTGCACTGGATTCATGCAGTGAGCGGATGGACACAAGGTGCAATTCACAACCCAGTTGAGGATACGAAGTATTTTTTATTTTTTGATTAGCAAAGACCGTAAAAAAAATAAAAAATACTTCGTATCCTCAACTGGGTTGTGAATTGCGCCTTGTGTCCATCCGCTCACTGCATGAATCCAGTGCAGACGAGCCCCCTCCCAATACACCACAATTCACACCAAAGTGGCGGCTTGGCTCCCACCCATGGTCAACTTGGACGTCAATCGGCTGCACCAACCAACATCACCCCACGATTTTACCCCCACCAGAACGGTACTACCAAAAGTACAATCTAACCAAGGTGAGTAGCAACCACTCACCCTGGCTAGGAACAAGTAACAACTTTTCTTGTCAACCACCACCTATGAGCGCCTTCTCCCCTTTTCTTTTTGGCCATTTAATCATTAGTGATCAGGCAGAGCGCACATACAGATCTGCCTGATCAGTGAGAGAGCCGGCAGGCAGGAGAACCATCCGTTCAGTGCATGGGGAGGAAGGTCCTACACTGTACTGAAAGGAGATGAAGACTACAGCTTAAAGTATAACTGTCGTATTTATTTTTATTTATTTTAGTATTGGATTGTGGTGGTTAATAGCTCCTTGGTGGCCCTATTTCAACTTTTCACTGTGTATTCAATAACCCCTTAATTCCACATTTTTGTTCCCTGTACTGCCTACTTTTACCTGTGCTTAAAATAGGGTTGCTAGGCAGGTCCGTCTATGTGTTGCTAGGCACGGTCCGTCTATCTGTTGCTAGGCATGGTCCGTCTCTCTGCTGCTAGGCATGGTCCGTCTATCTGTTGCTAGGCATGTTCCGTCTCTCTGTTGCTAGGCATGGTCCATCTATGTGTTGCTATCTATGTGTTGAAGGACGGAGGACGCAGAAGCACGCAGCCTGCAAGGTCAGATTACTGACAGCCAGGGACTGTAAGTAAATGATTAGAGCCAGGTCCTCCCCAGCAACTGATACCAGTGCCTGGGCTGTGTGCACTTCTCCCTGTCCCTGCGCTTGGCAGACGCTCCCTCACTCAGCAGAGCTGGAGAATGCAGCTAGTAAGGGCAGGCGGGATTAGCCTCAGGGGGAGGGCAGTGGCGGCCATCTTAACTGAATAGTGAGATTGCAGTTTTATGCAGACTGGTTGCTAAGGGATGAATCTTATTAAATATGGGGTAAGTCAGTCTAATAGTAACTGATTCTGGAATATCATGTTATTAGTAACTACATATATGAAAATTGTGTGACAGTTATCCTTTAAGGACCTTTGATGATGTCATCAATAGGAGGAGCCAGAGCAGGAAGACTGTACAGCCGACACTGGTGTAGGGAAATGTGAGTTTTCAGTAAAGATGCTAAGTGTGTATGTGTAGCAGAGCTGTATGTGTGTAACAGAACTGCATGGGTGTAGCAGAGCTGTATGTGTGTGTATAGCAGTGCTGAGTGTGTATAGCAGATCTGTATGTGTGTATGGCAGTGCTGAGTGTGTATAGCAGATCTGTATGTGTGTATGGTAGTGCTGAGTGTGTATAGCAGATCTGTATGTGTGTATGGCAGTGCTGAGTGTGTATAGCAGATCTGTATGTGTGTATAGCAGTGCTGAGTGTGTATAGCAGATCTGTATGTGTGTATGGCAGAGCTGTGTGTATAGCAGAGCTGTGTGTATAGCAATTATGCTTCAGGGACCCTTTGGACCCGGGAAATAAATATTTCAATTCAAATAGCCTAAGGCTAGTAGATTCCTGTTTCTGGTCTGATTTAAAACGTAACATTTATTACATTTTTTATTAAAAATGGTATAAAACGGGAAGAAAATTGATTAAAAATAAAGTGCGCTTGGCTCTGGGCTAGGGATAGTGAGATGCTTTACCAATAGACACTCCCTCTATATCTGTATCTATCAGTATCTAGGGATATTTTCCAGCTCTCAGCTTTCTGACTGTCTGTCCTGTGAGCAGTGAGATCTTTCATCTATATCCCTATATATTATAGTTGGAGGAGCGCTATTGTCTAATATTGTCTGCCTGTCCCCAGATTCCCTGGTGTTTGCCTCTAATACATTCGCCGGCCGCTTATGTGCCGCGCACTGAGAGTCTGCAGCGCACTGAGACGCGGTCACTGAGTCACTGCCACACTTAACCCTCAGCTCCCCCGACATGTGTCACCACTGCTGCGGCGTCTTCAGGGGGAATGGAGCGACTATCAGCACGAGCGCCATCTGAATCAATGCTTCTAACTGCTGCAGGCGGGTCTTTTCTCATCTGGTCTCCAATCAGCGACCAGCGCTCGTGGGACAGTGACGCAATCTGACCAATAGCCCTCAGTCTTAGCTAGTTCGTCAATCATACGTATCACCAATACCTGTAAAGCATGTGCGCCTGCGCAAGAACTTTTAACTTTGTATCAACATATTAACCGCTTCTGCGCATGTCCTGCAAGCCGGGCCTCTCCATCTACACTTACCTCCTGATTCATCTCCGAGAGTCTAAGTGGGAGCGCATGCGCAGGACTAAGAAGAGAACTCGTACATGGAAAGAGTCCCACAGCGCATGCCCTCCGACTCAATTTCCAGCTCAAATATCAGAGTAAGGGCGCATGCGCATGTCCTCTAGGCTTTCTCTACTGTTCAAAGGTATTTCTCTTCCTGCGCATGTCCTATATCTTAGGTAATGATAGAAAGTATAAATACATGCGCTTTTTAATAGAGAGTAGAGGCTCAAGCGCTAGATCTTTAAATCAATCCTATGTCTTCAAAGTATATCTTGGAATCAGCGCTACGCATATCTGCTACATGGTCACCGGTAGGCGGACTCATATCCACTATATATAGCAGTGTCTACTGACACTGGAATGTTCATTCATCTCACGGGGTTTAATCTGCGAGAGGAGAATTGGTCCTTTTTTATATATTTTTTTAAACTCTGTGACTAAAGCTTAATGTGGTTAAATATTGGTCTTTTTTCTTCCTTCTGCACTATTACTTTTTCTGTGTTATATTAATGTTATAATCTAATATTCTAGGTTTTCTTTTATAATTTATGTTTCCTTTTAACTTTTAGATAAATGCCGTGAATGAGAAACCTTCATACAATCCATACGGGCTCATAGGTCCTCGTCTATGGATCCAGCGAGCCTCACTTTGTAGGAGTTTCTTGTCTAGATGACCCCCTCTTGGTTCCATGGATATTACCCGGAGCTCTTATTACCATGTATATATTTACTATGCCGAGCTATAGGGGTATCTTTATCAGTTGTACTCAGATGGCCTGAGATACGACGTCTCTATTCCTGTATGGTTTTCCCTATATATAATCTGGGACATGTACGGGAGGCTATATAGAGGACGCCCTGTGTTCTGCAAGTAATGAGTTGTCTAATTTCATATTCTGTTTTATCCCCAGGGTTGATGACCTTCTTTATGCGGGGTATATACTTACATAGGAGCGATATCCACAGGGTGATGAGCCCCGGTACCTCTCCCTTGTTTCTCCAGTCCGAGTTCTCTCCTCCGCTAGATGACTATGAACCAGCTGGTCCTTTACATTTGAGCCTCTCCTGTATGTTACAGATGGATTTGGGCTAAGTACCATACCTAGGTCTCTGTCATATTGTATTATACGCCCGTATTTCTTGAGAATACTATATATCTCTCCATTGTATCCATCACATGTCCCCATGCATCTGATGACTTCACTGGTTTTTGGTGCTGTTATCTGTAATAAATCTTCTCCATCCACCTTTTTGGCTCTATTGTGTGCATCCTTTAGGGGTCTAGTTGGAGAACCTCTCTTTCTGAACCTTTGGAACAATTGTTCACTTTCTTTGCTAAAAGAGGTCTCGTCAGAGCAGTTACGGCGCGCCGCAGGTACCGGCCTGGCGGGAGACGGGTGCCAGCTATTCCAATGTAGATAGCCGTTTGTTGCAGTAGGTTTTCTGTAAACCTCTGTGACCAAGTGTCCATCTTCTGCTTCCTTTATTTTTAGGTCAAGGAACACTATCTCCTTATCCTGAATTACGTAAGTATATTTCATTCCTATGTTATTGTTATTCAGTGTCTGAGTGAATTCGTGAAATAGTGAATGGCCCCCGTCCCATAGAATGAGAATGTCGTCAATATATCTGCCCCAGAAAATAATGTGGCAGACATACGACGACAATCCTTCCGTGAATACATAGGTATTTTCCCACCACCCTAAAAATACATTTGCATGCGTTGGGGCACATGACGTCCCCATCGCGGTCCCTTTGATTTGTTTATAAAAGTGTCCCATAGACTGAGGGCTATTGGTCAGATTGCGTCACTGTCCCACGAGCGCTGGTCGCTGATTGGAGGCCAGATGAGAAAAGACCCGCCTGCAGTAGTTAGAAGCATTGATTCAGATGGCGCTCGTGCTGATAGTCGCTCCATTCCCCCTGAAGACGCCGCAGCAGTGGTGACACATGTCGGGGGAGCTGAGGGATAAGTGTGGCAGTGACTCAGTGACGGCGTCTCAGTGCGCTGCAGACGCTCCGTGCGCGGCACATAAGCGGCCGGCGAATGTATTAGAGGCAAACACCATGGAATCTGGGGACAGGCAGACAATATTAGACAATAGCGCTCCTCCAACTATAATATATAGGGATATAGATGAGAGATCTCACTGCTTACAGGACAGACAGTCAGAAAGCTGAGAGCTGGAAAATATCTAATCCCTAGATACTGATAGATACAGATATAGAGGGAGTGTCTATTGGTAAAGCATCTCACTATCCCTAGCCGCAGAGCCAAGCCGCACTTTATTTTTAATCAATTTTCTTTCTTTCTTCCCGTTTTATACCATTTTTTTTATAAAAATGAAATAAATGTTACGTTTTAAATCAGACCAGAAACAGGAGGGTGTATAGCAGAGCTGTATGTGTGTATAGAAGAGCTGTATGTGTGTATAGCAGAGCTGTATGTGTGTATGGCAGAGCTGTATGTGTGTATGGCAGAGCTGTATGTGTGTATGGCAGAGCTGTATGTGTGTATAGCAGGGATGTATGTGTGTATGGCAGTGCTGAGTGTGTATAGCAGTGCTGTCTGTGTGTATAGCAGTGCTGAGTGTGTATGGCAGTGCTGTCTGTGTGTATAGCAGTGCTGTCTGTGTGTATAGCAGTGCTGTATGTGTGTATGGCAGTGCTGTCTGTGTGTATGGCAGTGCTGTCTGTGTGTATGGCAGTGCTGTCTGTGTGTATGGCAGAGCTGTCTGTGTGTATGGCAGAGCTGTCTGTGTGTATGGCAGAGCTGTCTGTGTGTATGGCAGAGCTGTCTGTGTGTATGGCAGTGCTGTCTGTGTGTATGGCAGTGCTGTCTGTGTGTATGGCAGTGCTGTCTGTGTGTATGGCAGTGCTGTCTGTGTATGGCAGAGCTGTGTGTATACCAGAACTGTGTGTCGCACACAAATACTTAAAAATAACCTAGCAGGAGAAGCGTCAATTTTGACGTAAATTTGTTTTCCCTTAGTCCTAACAGCAGCACAAGTGGGGGATTTGCCCCTGTGAAGCTGGTCAGGACAGGCGGAATTTTTATTGAACAAAAATCTCTGCCAAGTATCATTAATTAATTAATTGATGCCACCCCTATATAACCCGCCCCCTGCCTGGACGGGGTTGCTTTCTTTAACAAGTAATCCACACAACCCAAAGGGTGGGAAATGTGTGTGCTGCTGTTAGGACTAAGGGAAAACAAATTTACGTCAAAATGGACGCTTCCCTTTCGTCCTAACCAGCAGCACAAGTGGGGAAGTAGCAAGGACTTTACACAAATCTGGGAGGGCAAAAATCTACGTGTGAACATATATACCAACAATAATTTCTCTCAGTCTAAGGGAACGCAGCACTTAGAACAGAGTGTCCAAAGGCAGCTCCTTCTGCTCGCCTTGAATCTATACGGTAGTGAGATATAAACGTTTTCTGGGAACTCCAAGAGGCGGCAGCGCAAATCTGGTCTAAAGGAATTAATTTCCTTTCAGCATACAACGTGGATACTGCCCTGGTCGAATGGGCAGATACAAATGACGGCGGTGACAGATTTTGTGATAGAAAGGTCAAACGGATAGTGTCCTTGATCCACCTACTCAAAGTGGGCTTGGAGGCTTTAAGCCCTCTGTTTTTCCCTGAGTAGGCTAGAAGGAGATTCTCAGATCTTCTGAAGTCCCGTGTTCTATGTAAATATATCTTGAGAACCCTTAGAATGTCCAGGGTGAGTAACTTTTCCTCCTCTGGAGACGTTGGAGCAGGAGAAAACTTCGGTAATGTTATCGTCTGGTTAATATTTGCAGTGAAGGCACCTTCGGCAGAAAGGTTGGCAGGAACCTCAACAGGACCCTGTCCTGGAGGAAAGTTAGGTATGGCTCTGCCGCTCCTAGAGCTTGAAGTTCCCCAATTATTTTAGCCGAGGTAATTGCTAATAGAAAGGTGACTTTGAGACATAGGATTCTCAAGTCTACCTCCTCTAATGGCTCAAAGGGGGGAACACACAACCCTTTTAGCACTATTGCTAGATCCCAATCAGGGGTCGGTCTCAGGATGCTAGGTTTAAGTCTCTGAGCTCCTTTAAGGAACCTCCTTATTAGGTGGTCTTGAGAAATCGGCCTACTAATACATGCCGACAAAGCAGAGACGTGAGCTCTGAGCGTAGCTGGGCTTAGACCCTTGTCTAGACCATCCTGAAGGAACTGTAGGATCGCAGAGAGAGGAGGATCTGAGGGAACTACCTCTCTCTCAGTACACCATAGAATGAAAATCTTATATATCCTGGAGTATTTTCTGTTTGTGGACACGGCCCGGGAGTGCGAGATTGTTCTCAAGACCTCCACAGATAACCCTCTAGCGTCTAGAAATGACCTGTCAATCTCCAGGCTGTCAGACTGAGCCTCCTCAGATCTAGACAGGGACCTGTGTCCTGATACACTAGGTCCTGTATTAGGGGAAGTCTCCAATATGTGCCCTGGCTCATCTGCATGAGCTGGGTGAACCAAGACCTCTTTGGCCAGAATGGTATGATGGCTATCACTGAGGTCTGGTCTTGTTTGATCTTCATCAATACCCTTGGTATCATGGAAATTGGAGGGAACACATAATCCAGCCTGAACCAGAGCGTCTATCGCTACAGGGTGTCATGGTCTTACCTTCTTGCTGTTCTCCTTCGTTTGACATGTGCTGGCGGCCATCTTGGTTTCTGGGTTTCTTGTAGCCTCCCACCCTGCGGCTTCTCCTTCCCACTGGGAGGAGCTGGATGCCTAGCTCATATATATAGGAGGTCTGTGGCTTCAGTTCCTTGCTTGGTCCTCCTGTGTTCACATGCTTCTAAGACTGCTGCTGCTTCTGGTTCCTGATCCTGGCTTCGTCTGACTACCCTGCTGGTTCCTGATCCAGGCTTCGTCTGACTACCCTGCTGGTTCCTGATCCAGGCTTCGTCTGACTACCCTTCTGGTTCCTGACCTCTGGCTTCGCAAGACCCTGCTTCGGTTTAGCCATCCGTTTGGACTTTTGCCTCACAGCTTGATTTTCAATAAAGCCTTCTTATTTCCACTTATCTCTTGTTGTACGTCTGGTTCATGGTTCCATGACATTAGGACCAAGCCATGAATTCTGACGGTACAGGGCCATCCTCGCTACCTACGCTGGTTGCCAGACTTGATCAGCAGGATCACCTGTTGGGTCGGTTCGCTGTGGCGTTGCAAACCCTGCTTGAACGCACGGCTCATTTAGCTTCCGTTGCCGATGGGTCGGTTGTCGCTCCTGGGCCCGCTCCTACTGCCGCTCCGGTTGTTGCGCCAGAGTCTACCCCGACACCTGTTGCTGCGCCTGCGGTGTTTCGGGGTATGACCGGTTCTGCCCCCCTTCCACAGCGCTTTGGGGGAGAGCCAACTCAGTGCCGAAGTTTCCTTAACCAGGTGGGCATTTATTTCGAGTTGCTGCCACATGCCTTTCCTACTGAGAGATCAAAGGTGGGCTTCTTAATCTCGCTGCTCTCGGACAAGGCCTTGGCCTGGGCCAGCCCTTTATGGGAGAACAACAATCCGGTGGTTGCCGAGTTTTCCGGTTTTGTTGCTTCTCTTTGGAAGGTATTCGATGTGCCGGCTCGTGCTGCCTCTGCTGCGAAGCTCCTTATGTCCATCAGACAGGGTTCACGATCCGTAGCTGAATACGCCATTGAGTTTCGTACCCTGGCAGCAGAGGTGGGCTGGAATAATGAGGCTCTGGTCGCTGCTTTCTCTCATGGTCTCTCGGATGCCTTGAAGGATGAGGTTGCAGCTAAGGACCTACCAGTGGAGCTCGAGTCTCTTATTTCTTTCCTGATTTTGATTGACACCAGACTCAGGGAGAGACCTTCCTTTAAGGAGAGCCTGCGGAGGTCTTCTAACAGATTGGCGCCTACGTTTGCTGTCCCACCCGTGCCTCCCTCTCCTCCCACGCCTCCTGGGGATAACTTGTCTGGGGGTGAACCCATGCAGCTGGGGTTTGCTCGCCTGTCCGAGGGGGAGAGGGCACTCCGGAGACGCGAGGGCCGATGCATGTACTGTGGTCTAGGTGGGCATTTTCGGTTGGCATGCCCGAACCGTCCGGGAAACGCTCGCACCTGAGATCCTGTCGGGGGCAGATCTTGGGTGGAGTCTCCTCGTCCCCGGTTTCCCGTGTTGACAAACCACTGATTACTGTTGTCCTCTCCTGGGTCGGGGGCTCGGTGACGACCCAGGCGTTGGTGGACTCTGGTGCTGGTGGTTTGTTCATTGATAGTGTGTTCGCTGCCGCCAATTCCATTCCTCTGCAGCCTCGAGGTTCCCCACTGGCTCTTGAGGCGATAGACGGCAGACCCCTTCTGCCGCCACACGTGACTCATGAGACCCTTCCAGTGGGGATGGCCATTGGTGCCGTTCACAGAGAGTCGGTCTGTCTCCAGGTTATTTCGTCTCCACACTACTCGGTGGTCTTGGGGTACCCCTGGCTCCAGAAGCATAATCCGACTTTCGATTGGAGATCGGCCGAGATCCTCTTGTGGTCACCGCAGTGTGGGGCTAGTTGCATCCATGGGTCTGTCAAGTTGCTGTGTACTTCCTCGGACTCTCTGTTGCCTCCTGAATACGAGGAGTACCGGGATGTATTCGATAAGGTGCGTGCGGTTGCCCTACCTCCGCACCGCCCATACGATTGTGCCATAGAGTTACAATCTGGTGCCGTTCCTCCTCGTGGCAAAGTCTATCCACTGTCGGTAGCGGAGAATGAGGCCATGGAGGAGTACGTGAGGGAGGCGCTTTCACGCGGACACATTCGCAAATCCTCGTCCCCGGCAGGGGCTGGATTTTTCTTTGTGAAAAAGAAGGGCGGTGAGTTGAGGCCTTGCATCGATTACAGGGGTCTCAATCGCATCACGATCAAGAACGCTTACCCGATACCCTTGATTTCCGAGCTGTTCGATCGCCTCAAAGGGGCCACGGTCTTTACCAAACTCGACCTGAGGGCGGCATATAACCTGGTAAGGATCAAGGCGGGCGATGAGTGGAAGACCGCGTTTAACACCAGGACCGGTCATTATGAATCCTTGGTTATGCCCTTTGGGTTGTGCAATGCGCCCGCAGTCTTCCAGGAATTCATCAACGATGTTTTCCGTGACCTGTTGCAGCAGTGTGTGGTGGTCTATTTGGATGACATCTTGGTATATTCTGAATCCATGGAGGCCCACATTCTGGATGTCAGACGAGTGTTGCAACGGTTACGAGAGAACAAGCTGTTCGGTAAGCTTGAGAAATGCGAATTTCACCGATCCCAGGTAACCTTCTTAGGTTACATCATTTCCGCTGAGGGGTTCTCCATGGATCCTGAGAAGGTTTCGGCTGTCTTACAGTGGCCCCAGCCCAGTGGTCTTCGTGCCCTGCAGCGCTTTTTGGGCTTCGCCAATTATTATCGGAAGTTCATCAGGGACTTTTCCATGCTAGCCAAGCCTCTCACGGATCTGACCAGGAAGGGCAGTAATCCCCAGGTCTGGCCGCTCGAGGCCATCCGAGCTTTTGAGGCTCTAAAGTCCGCCTTTGTGTCGACTCCGATTCTGTCGCATCCCAACCCTGGGTTGCCTTTTGTCCTCGAGGTGGACGCGCCTGAGACGGGAGTAGGCGCCCTTCTGTCTCAGCGTAGAACACCAGAGGGTCCTCTGCTTCCTTGTGGGTTTTACTCCCGGAAACTGTCTTCCGCGGAGTGCAACTATCAGATTGGTGACAGGGAGTTATTGGCCATCGTGCAGGCCCTTAAAGAATGGAGGCACTTGCTCGAGGGCTCGGTGGTTCCGGTTCTCATCCTGACGGACCACAAGAATCTGACCTACCTCTCTGAGGCCAAGAGATTGACACCACGTCAGGCCAGATGGGCTCTTTTCTTGTCACGTTTTAATTACGTGGTCTCCTACCTACCCGGTTCCAAGAACATCAGAGCGGATGCCTTATCACGGCAGTACTCCGAGCTGTCCGGGGAGGAGTCGATTCCGACTTCGGTCATACCTCCGAATCAGATCCTGGCCGCCATTCGCACCAGCCTGACCTCTCCCCTGGGTGAGCAGATTTTGGCAGGCTCAATCTGGTGCTCCCTCTGGGAGACCCAACGGCAGATGTTTTGTGCCTGAGGAGTTGCGCACTCGGTTGTTGCGAACCTACCATAACTCCAAGGCCGCGGGGCATCCTGGAAAGAATCAGCTGTCATGGGCTGTTTCACGTCTGTTCTGGTGGCCTTCTCTACGTTCCGACATCGCCGCATATGTAGCGGCATGCTCCGTTTGTGCCCAGAGTAAATCCCCTCGGCACCGTCCGTTGGGCCTTTTGCAACCCATAGCCACCGGGGAGCGTCCATGGTCACACCTGGGGATGGATTTCATTGTGGATCCTCCCTGCATCCCGAGGCCATACGGTCATTCTCATGATTGTGGATCGGTTTTCCAAAATGTGCCACTGTGTTCCTCTCAAGAAGTTACCCTCTGCACGAGAGTTGGCCACGATTTTTGCCAGGGAGGTCTTCCGGTTGCACGGTTTGCCCAAGGAGATTGTGTCGGATCGGGGGAGTCAGTTTGTGTCCAGGTTCTGGCGCTCCTTTTGCTCCCAGTTGGGGATTCATCTCTCTTTCTCCTCGGCCTACCACCCTCAGTCCAATGGGGCCGCAGAACGATCCAATCAGGCCTTGGAGCAATTCCTTCGTTGCTATGTCTCCGATCACCAAGACAATTGGGTTGACCTCCTGCCTTGGGCTGTGAACACGGCGGTGAACTCTTCCTCTGGGACGTCTCCCTTCATGGCCAATTATGGGTTCCAACCTGCCGTGTTACCGGAGGTATTCTCTCCCCAGGATATTCCGGCTGTGGAGGATCACCTTTCCGTCCTACGTGCTTCTTGGGTACAGATCCAGAGGTCCCTTGAGGTCTCTGCGCAGCGCCAGAGACTCCAGGCTGATCGCAGACGAGCGCCCGCTCCTTCCTACCAGGTCGGAGACCGCGTATGGTTGTCCACCCGCAACCTCAACCTTCGAGTGCCCACTCCCAAGCTGGCGCCTCGCTTTGTTGGTCCCTTCCGAGTGCTTCGCAGGGTAAATCCGGTAGCCTATGCCCTTGCGCTTCCTCCTGGCATGCGGATCTCCAACGTGTTTCATGTCTCCCTGTTGAAGCCACTGGTGTGTAATCGTTTCACTTCCTCGGTTCCTCGGCCTCGTCCGGTCCAAGTGGGCAATCGTGAGGAGTATGAGGTGAGCAATATCCTGGACTCACGCCTGGTCCGCGGTCGGGTGCAGTTTTTGGTCCATTGGCGTAGTTATGGTCCAGAGGAGCGTTCCTGGGTTCCCTCCGCAGATGTCCATGCTCCTGCTTTGCTCCGAGCCTTCCACGCACGCTTCCCTCAGAAACCGTTCTTTACTCCGCGGAGAAGGGGCCCTTGAGGGGGAGGTACTGTCATGGTCTTACCTTCTTGCTGTTCTCCTTCGTTTGACATGTGCTGGCGGCCATCTTGGTTTCTGGGTTTCTTGTAGCCTCCCACCCTGCGGCTTCTCCTTCCCACTGGGAGGAGCTGGATGCCTAGCTCATATATATAGGAGGTCTGTGGCTTCAGTTCCTTGCTTGGTCCTCCTGTGTTCACATGCTTCTAAGACTGCTGCTGCTTCTGGTTCCTGATCCTGGCTTCGTCTGACTACCCTGCTGGTTCCTGATCCAGGCTTCGTCTGACTACCCTGCTGGTTCCTGATCCAGGCTTCGTCTGACTACCCTTCTGGTTCCTGACCTCTGGCTTCGCAAGACCCTGCTTCGGTTTAGCCATCCGTTTGGACTTTTGCCTCACAGCTTGATTTTCAATAAAGCCTTCTTATTTCCACTTATCTCTTGTTGTACGTCTGGTTCATGGTTCCATGACACAGGGTTGTCCTCCTTGTAAAGGGAGCAGAACCTGTTCACCTTGGCGTTCAATCGAGTTGCCATCAGATCGATCTCGGGAGTACCCCAACGCTGGACAATCCGGGAAAAGATGTTCTCGTTCAATGAGCATTCCCCTGGAACGGGAAGGCCCTGACTTAGGCGATCTGCCACTACATTGAGGTCTCCTCTGATATGAACTGCCACTAAGTGGGATAGGTTGGTCTCTGCCCAAGCGAGAATTAGTCCCACCTCCCTCAGGAGAGTCTGGGATCTCGTTCCTCCCTGTCTATTTAGGTAAGCCACTACTGTTGTGTTGTCAGTTGCCTGACTGCGGATGAGAGGAGCAAAATGATTGAGGGCTAGTCTGACCGCTCTCAACTCCCTCAAATTGGAAGAGAGGCGTCTCTCCTGAGGACTCCAGGTACCTTGATCCCATCCACCACGAGAACATTCCTAGGGAGGCGTCTGTGGTCAACTTAATCCAACGCGGTTGGATCAAGGACCTCCCATCTGTTAGGTTCCTCCACCACCTGAGTGAAGAACAGGCTTTTACAGACAGGGAGTGCATCTGGTCCAAGTCCTTTGGCTTGCGACTCCAAACCGTTAACACTTCTTCCTAGGAATGTTCTCGTGGCGGATGGGATCAACTGTGACTTGTCCCAGTTTATAAGCCAACCTAGAGTCTGCAGAGTGTGGAGAGCTTGCTGCGGAGGCGGCTTTTAGCAGCCAGTCGTCTAAATAGGGGACGACTTCTAACCCTAGAAGCCTTAAATGCGCGACAACAGGAGCCGCCACCTTTGTAAAGGTGTGCGGGGCAGAGGAGATGCCGAAGGGCAACACAGCAAATTGGAAGTGCTTCACTACACCGCCTATGGTCACCGCAACTCTGAGGTATTTTTTGTGCGCTGGATAGATGGGAACATGAAGGTAAGCATCCTTCAGATCTATCGTCACCATCATATCTCCTGGGTTCAGGATGTTTATAACTGAACAAATGGTTTCCATCCGGAAACGCTTTCTTTCTGATAAAATGGTTTAAATAGCGTAGGTCGATGATCATACGCCAATCCCCTGATGGCTTTGGGACCATAAATATGGGAGAATAAACTCCCCGATCTTGCTCGCGCGGAGGAACTTCTTCCAGTGCCCCCTTTTGTACGTACCGAATCCTCCAGGACTAACTGCCTGGTGGCAGTCAAAACCCTCGTCAGGATGAACCTCTCCTGAGGTAGGGAAATAAAGTCGATCTTGTACCCTGATGTTATGACTTCTAACACCCATAGGTCTGGAATTTTTTGATTCCCAAAAACTTGAAATAAACTTAAACGACCTCTAACTGGAGGAATGAACTGAGGGTTTGGGGCTGTAGCAGAGGGTGGGGACGGGAAGCCGTCGGACTGCTGAGAGACATGGTTCAGCCCTGCGTTTCCACGACGCGGCCTCTACCTCTTTTATTTCCATCAGGGCGCCTCTGGGTCCTGTCTCCCCTCTGGAACCTTGCTGGTCTACCTCTTCCTCGACCCCGAAAGGACTGCTGAGGAAGGGACTTCCCCTTTTTATCAGCGAGGTCCTCCATTAAGTGATCCAGCTCCGAACCGAATAGCCTGCCTGGCTCATAGAGAAGGGAGCAGAGGATGAATTTTGACATGTTGTCTGCTACCCATGGCTTCAGCCACAGGGGACGTCTACTGGCCGAACAAAGTGCCATAGATTTTGCAGCTAATTTTAGCTGCTGCTGGGATGCATCAGCCAAAAAAATCTATCCCTAACAAAAGGGTCTTGAACTGGTCTAGGATATCGTCTCTGGCAACCCCCGAATCCAAATCAGACTGGATTCTGAGTGTGCGGGCGCGGACGAAATTTGAGACTTCACTGCCGGCGATAGCCACAGAGGCGGCAGCAGCAGTGTCGTTACGTCTGAGCGAGCATTCTGCTCGTCTGTCTAGGGGGTCTTTTAAATTACTTCCATCATCAGAGGGAACAAAAGTTCTCCTGGAGAGCTTAGATATTGCCATATCTACTTTAGGAGGCGGAAACCAACCCTGCGAATCTTCCTCCTGCAGGGGAAACATTAATTTAAATCTTTTAGTCAGGACCGGACCTTTTTCCGGGTGTTTCCATTCTAAGGGTACTTTCACACTTGCGGCAGGACGGATCCGACAGGCTGTTCACCATGTCTGATCCATCCTGCGGCTATTTCGCCGTGCCCGCGGACCGCCGCTCCGTCCCCATTGACTATAATGGGGACGGGGGCGGAGCTCCGGCGCAGAACGGCGCTGCACGGAGAAAGGCCGCCGGACTAAAATTACTGCATGTCAGGCTTTTTAGTCCGGCGGCTTTCTCCGTGCAGCGCCATGCTGCGCCGGAGCTCCGCCCCCGTCCCCATTGTAGTCAATGGGGACGGAGTGGCGGTCCGCGGGCACGGCGAAATAGCCGCAGGATGGATCCGACATGGTGAACAGCCTGTCGGATCTGTCCTGCCGCTAGTGTGAAACTAGCCTAAGGCCATCAGTTTTTTCAAAGACTCGTCCACTTTGAAGGTCCTGGGCCCCCTAGAGGTGGATTGTGGAGCTTCTTCATGCTCAACATCCTGGTCCCTTGACCTGATGGAGTAACCTCTGAGTTTTTTCGGCCGGGAAAAGAAATGGCGCGTCCTCATCTTCAGAGGAAGAATCATCTTCTAAGGAGACGACTTCTTCTAACATGGGGACTGGCTCCGGAGAGGCCTCTCTAGGTCTCTTATTAGAAACGGCGCCTTTTATCTGCGCGACGGAGGTGTCCATGAATTCTTTCATCCAGGAGAACATCTCCACCATAGTAGGTTCTGGATTCACAGGTCTGGGTCGACAACCTGGACAGCGGTGGAACTCATATCCATCAGGTAAGGGGGTGCTACAGTTAGAACAAGCCAGATGTCTCTGCTTGTGCATAGACTTCCCTAGGAATAATAATAATACAGTTAATATAGGTGCAATTCACCTCGCTTTACGACAAAAAATGACCTCCACCTTACCAAGAGAGGGCATAGAGGGATCTGGATTGGTCGACATGCTGGAGAGACAGAAAACACCACTCGATCCACAGGTCAGTTGCACACAAGACTGAGTGCAACTCTGACATCTAGCACCTGGAGGTTTAAATAAGGCGGTAGGACACGCCACCGCCAGCCATGCCCCCCCTCACCCCAGCCCTCGGAGGTAACTGAGAATCTGTTTAATTTTTATCAAACTAAGGGTGCCCCCAGTGTAATATTCTGTGCCGCTGAGGGTAAGAACCCCAGTGGACTCAGCCTCTTGTTTTATTATTATCGGAGCGCACGAACGGCGTCCGAGACCAGAAGTGATGCAAAAGACGCACTTCCGGTATAACGAGAATGGCAGAGGGAGGCAGAGTAAGAGCGCATGCTGCACTAGTGTCCGAAAGCGCATGGCAAGGCTATAAGCACCGGAGGGGGAGGGGAAAGAGGGAAGGGGAAAGAGAAGACATCTGAAGTGAACGGTCCTCATTATCCTGGCCGGATCCATCGTCTGCAGACTAGCGGCCGGCAGCGGACCTGAAAAACAAACTAATACACTTCACCCTACAAGGGGAGAACTGAAGGGAGTTTATCCTGTCCATTTCCAGTCCACAGGACAGAAAAAAAGCAACCCCGTCCAGACAGGGGGCGGGTTATATAGGGGTGGCATCAATTAATTAATTGTTCAATAAAAGAGATATCTGTTCAATAAAAATTCCACCTGTCCTGACCAGCTTCACAGGGGCAAATCCCCACTTGTGCTGCTGGTTAGGACGAAAGGGAAGCAGCGTGGCCGGACACCACAGAGCAGTGACAGGAGACACATTTATTTGGAGGTACATTAATGAGGGGACCACATGCACCATCGCTGGTTGTTACACCTGAAGTTCCGGACCTCGACGCCTCCACTTCACTAAACCACATTCCCTTCATAGAGGATCTAGAAAATACGTTTTCTTATTTTCCGTTGTCTAAACCCGGGGTGCGTCTTATAAAGGGAAAATCCAGTATATGACATATAATACTATATATTGTGTAGATGACATCACAGTGTGGCACATCAGAAGCTTTAACCCCTTCAGGACCAGCCTAATAGAGGAAATGATGGGGCACTAATAGTGATACAGATGGAGAGACGCGTTCTCTACTGGAGCCCGATATGTGATGATGTCACGTGTGGTTATAGACGTGGCACAATGTAGGTTGTGATGTGCGGCTTTATACTGTGACACGTCGCAGGCGGACAGCGCGCAGAATGCTGCTGAAGCCTCCAGCTTTACATGCCGATACATACGCGGTGAGATCACAGGCGGCCACAAACTGCAATCTGCAGCGCCCTCCAGAGGCCGCGGTCACACACAGCTTTTACTGGGGTTTTCTGACGTTTGGTGATTTTTGCAGTAAAGGTCTATGGAACGTATCAGACAGAAGAGTTTTATTCCTGGAGTTTTTCTAATTATGTGTTTTTTTTCTGCCTCTTTTCAGCAGCGCGGCGTGCTGGAGATCTGGCGGTTTTACATCTTTCACTATAGAGGAAAAACATTTCACAGACGTCCAGAGAAACGCGGCTGAAAACGGACAAAATCTGTTCTGTCACCTGCTGATGTTGCTGCATTTTTAGGTTGTTTTTTTTTGGTTTTTTTTATGACTACTTATAAAACATGTAAAACATTTCTGAAGTGCGGCTGAGTTCTGACCCCGTACGGGCTGATTAACGCACCAGTGATCTGTCCGTGTCCTCCGTGGACCGCTCACGTGTCCATAGATTTCCCTGTGTTTCCTCATACACCCTTGTCTGTCCACACCCCGCGGGTCAGTGCAGGAACGGAGACATACAGAACTCCGTATAGTCGCCATATAAACCGCAGGCGCCATCGTGTTCTGTCTGTTCTCATCCACTGCATAGAAAGTGCATTACAGTTACTATTACAGTTAAAAGAGAAAAAAACTAAAAAATCTTTAAAAAAATACAAATTCTAATCTCCCCCTTTCCCGATTTTACATCTAAAAATAAAGAATAAAAAATAAACATAATTGGTGTCGCCGCATCCGAAAATGTCCGAACTATTAAACTGTACAAGTGATTGTCCCGCACGGCGATCGCTGGTTTTTGGTCACTTCACCCCCTGAAAATAATAAGAAAATAAAAAGATCAAAAAGTTATTTGTGACCCAAAATTGCACCAATAAAAACTACAGCTCGTCCGGCAAAAACCAGCCTCCGCCCTGTAGATGGAGATAGAAAGCGGCCATGGGGTCCGGATACGGCCGGGAAGGACATTCAGATTTATCAAAGGTTTTTATTACTTTAAAAATAGTAAAATATAAAAGAAACCATATAAATGTGGTATTGCTGTAATTGTACCGATCCTCAGGATAGGGTCGTCATGTCAGTTTCGGCACACCGGCAACACCGTAAAAAAAACAACATAAAAAAAAATGGAGGAATTGTAGCCCCAAAAAGAATGTTTTCCGGTGTTTTCAGTACAAGTTCTGGTAAATTAAATGGAGCCATTAAACCTCCATCTTGCGCCTCATGCACACGACCGTAGTCTCAGTCTGCAGCCGATCTGCGGATCTGATGTAGACCCAGTAATCTCATCGGGGCCACAAGACGTACGGACATTACACCGTGTGCCCCCCACACCCTGAAGTCTGTCCTGTGGTCTCGAAAAACATAAAACGCCCTATTCTTCTCCATTTCGAGGACAGGAATAGAACTTTTGTCTACACGGACCGCAAAATACAGCAGCGCATGAAGCCCTCAGACGGCAACGTGAACGGAAAAGTAAGAACGTTATGGTTCTTAGAAGTCGGGAAAAAAGGGAAAATCTCAGTGATGTGGAGAGAAGATGATAAATCTGCTGCAGATGACGCTTCTATACAGACTGTGCCGACATCAGGGGCGCAGGTAAGGGGGGCGGTGGCCGCTGACACCACTAGACCTGGGGCATTAGTCAGACATTAGTAGACGTCACATATCAAGGAGCGGTCAGCAGTTTATCTCATAGACATAACAATGGTGCGGAGCATAAAATAGAATAAGCTCCATGTATAACGTGTGCCCCACATGTCTCCGTCCTGTACATGCAGCATACGGGTAGGCTACCCGACACTGCTAGATTTGAGTGTGTAGTTCCCTTTAAGCCAGTCAGGCCGGTTACCGGCAATCCTTATAACAGCCAGCAGAGGGAGCTCCCAGTTCAGTATAAATAGGCTAGGGCCTAGTTCAGGAAGGTAGAAGTTTCCAGACTCAGTACAGAGAGGGTTCCCTCCTGAGTCCTTATGCATAGAAGTCAGAAGGGCATAGCTAAACAGCCAGGACACAGAATACCACAGAGGCCGATCAGATAAAGCAAGAGGTACTCAAGACAACAGAGGAGGTACTATATAAAGACAGCTTCAAGGGTACGCCAGCTATAGGGCATTAGACCTTGGAGAGAAAGTCACATGTAGCAGGACCAGTCAGTAATAGTGTGCAAACCGCCTGTACTGCATCTCCTGTAATCAACACTCTGTATAATGCCTTGCTAAGACAGGCCATTCTGTACTCCCAAGAACCAGCTGTATCCACTGATATTCAGTAAAAGTTCCAGTTTTTGTTGGCTATCCTGTGCTTGCTTCATTCTTCTACGATACCATACACGGCGTGTCACCGTTTAATTGACACTGGCGTCACGAACTTTTAAATACCTGCCTGTTCCAGTATTTGCCCCAATTTGAAGACGACAGTGGATCCCAGGTTAGTGGGTAATCTGCACTACAAAGCCCAGCATACACTACTGACCCCCTGGGACACTGCATCGCTCTTTTTGGCGTCACGAACAGGATCCGCATACTTCTACAGTGCAGAGAAGTGTGAACTGTGTGCTTTAACTATTCCACCACCGTATTACAAAGACTGTACCCTTTATTTCCAAGCCGGTGGATTGAAATTGTGCCTGGGAGGAATCAGAGACGCTGTACTGTGTTGCGCTACCCCCAGAGAGAAAATCGTACTTGTGGACTGTGATTTATTGGACTTTGCAACACCCTGCTTGCTGTCAGGGAATCGTGATCAAGATGGCTACCGGCCGCCTGGAGTAAAGTTTCCCGCGCTGCTGAGGACCTCCGTGGGCGGATCCCTTCAAAGACACAGAGAATCCCGCCCTCTTCATCATCGCACCGCCGCGGCCCTGCTTTTCCTGCGTCAGCAACGTCACCGCGTACACAGGACGTCCGGAGTCTCACGAGATTTGGCCTGCGCGAACCCGGCGATACCGGTAAGAACTTGTATCCGGAGGGAAGGGGATTGTTCCGGCCCCTTTAGTCACCAGCGGCCACCTCGTAATAAGTTAACATGTCAGATCCGGGAGTTGCCGAGCGGCCGGACCCGGGAGAGCTTGCGGCTCCTAATCATCCTATAGCCCCCAGCATGATGCCCTTTACCATGCCTTACTACTTTGGGGCTCCATGGTTTCCCCGCTACAACGGAGAGGCCCATACCCTAAGAGACTTTAAAGAAAAGTTGCTGGCCTTATTCAAACTATACCCCATAAATGCCGATCAGCAAATGGAAATCTTGCTAGCGCAACTGGAGGGGGCTGCCCGCAGAGAGGTGTTATCCTGGCCTGCTGCGGAACGGAGTACCCTAGAGCAGATATTCACCCGCCTCAGGGCCACTTTTGAAACGAGGACTGCCTCAGAGATAAAGATGCACTTCTTTGGCAAGAAACAGAAGTCCGGTGAGTCCCTCCGTGACTATGCCCTATCACTTCAGGAGGCTTTGGGGGCTGTAATTCAGATAGATCCCAAGGAAGCTGATAACCAGGATCAGACCCTGAGGGAACAATTTATTACCGGAGTGTCTAGTGAGCAAATAAGGACCCAATTAAAGATGCTGTCCGCCCAACACCCTAACAGTACCTTTCTGGACTTTAAAGAACTGGCTATAAAAATTCTGGGGTCAGCAGTATCCACAGAGTTGAGCACCCCACCTGAGTTATCAGCCTGCAGGTCAAAACCGTTTAGCATTAACCGAGCTGAGGCCGGTCAGGCTGTTCAAGCTACAGCTACCGATACTATCGCCATGCTGACAGAGCAAGTAAATCACCTCACTAAAAGCCTAGAGAGAGTGTGCAGAAAAATGGAGGAATGGGAAAAACCTATGATGTCAGAAGAGGAGTTCCTGTCACCCTCTAAGCCGTTCCCACCTCCATACCAAGAGACTCACCCCAGGGATCCTGGGAGGCGCACTAGGGGTCGCAAGCGGCCCGTGTGTACATACTGCAAAAAGATGGGACACACAGAATCCACTTGCTGGCAGTTAAACGGGCAACCCCTGAGGCTGAGGACCACCCCTCGGGAGGTAGAACACTAGGTCCAAAAGATCCAAATTGGATGCCACGGTATGTAGGATCCCATCCTAAAATCAATGTGGAGATTAACGGGGTCCCCTTTGAAGCCCTATTAGATACTGGGTCTCAGGTCACTACTATTCAGCTGCCCGCCTTTGAAAGATTCTGGGACACCAACCAATTGACCCAGCCGCCTGAATCCTGGGTAGAGATTATCGCCAGCAATGGCAAACCGGTAAAGATCCATGGATACTGGGAACCCACCCTGCAGGTGGGAGAAGTAACCTTGCCTCAACAGGGGGTGATAGTAGTACAGGCTGGCGACAGAGGAGGACATCCTGTCATTCTAGGCACCAATGTCTTCAAAAACTGTTATGCAGAAATACTTGCCGTATTACACCAGACTCTACCCACTGCTTCCTCTGCATCCAAGAGGGTGATTCAAAAGACTATCACTGTGTTAAGTGCCCAGCAGAGGTTTGCTAACGGGAAAGGAGAAATTTGTACTGCCAGGATTCGTGATAATAAGCCTGTGACTTTGCCTCCTAATTCCCAAACTCTCTTATGGTGTCGTGCTGTCCTGGGAGTCCAAGGCCAAGATTATCCAGCCCTGGTGGAACCAATCCAGATGGAGAACTACCCTTACGTGAGAGCTGCCAAGTGCCTGGTGAACGTCTCCCAAGGTAAAGTACCTGTCCGTCTGATTAACCTGAGTGATCATCCTGTTGCGCTTACTAAGCATGACCCTGTTGCCCAGCTTTCTCAGGTGTTCTTCCAAGACATCATCCGTCTTCCAGTGACAGAAAAGCCGCCAGCTGTAGTCAGCGGATGTCCGCCGGTGCCCCAGTCACAAGTGCCCTGGTGGGAAGAGCTCCATGTCGGGGACGAGACTACCCCCCAACGTCAACAAGAGGGGATACTACAGCTTGTCAAAGAGCACCACCAGGCCTTCAGTAAACATGCTACTGATTATGGAGAGGTTAGTGCCATACAACACACCATACCTACTGGCTCTCATCCTCCTATCAAGGAGAGATACAGACCCTTACCGCCTACTTCCTATCAGACTGTAAAGGAAATGATCCAAGAGATGAAAGACTCTAATGTAATCCGGGACAGTCGTAGCCCGTGGGCGGCACCCCTGGTCCTTGTAAAGAAGAAGGATGGTGGTATCCGTTTCTGCGTGGACTATAGAAAAATTAATCAAATAACCCACAAAGACGCGTACCCACTGCCCCGCATTGAGGAGTCACTAACTGCTCTGGGCTCCGCTGCCTATTTCTCCACGTTGGACTTGACCAGTGGCTACTGGCAAGTACCCATGGCCCCGGCAGATAGGGAAAAGACGGCTTTCACCACTCCCATGGGCCTGTTCGAATTCAATTGTATGCCGTTCGGGTTATGTAATGCCCCAGGAACTTTCCAGAGACTAATGGAACGGTGCTTGGGTCACAAAAACTTTGAAACAGTGCTACTGTATCTAGATGACGTCATTGTGTACTCAAAAACATATGAAGACCATCTGAAACACTTAGCAGAGGTATTTGAAATCCTTATCAAATATGGCCTGAAGGTAAAGCCATCCAAGTGCCACTTGCTCAAACCTGCGGTAAAATACCTGGGGCATGTGGTAAGCGGAAAGGGCATACAACCTGACCCTGATAAGTTAGCGGCTGTCCGTAACTGGCCGGTCCCCACTACCGTCAAAGAGGTGAGGGGTTTCCTTGGTTTTGCCGGCTACTATAGACGTTTTATCCCCCATTTTGCTCAAATAGCCGATCCTATCCAGGAACTCTTGAGGGGGCAGCCCAAGAAAAGTCCTAGAACTCCAGTGCCCATTGAGTGGAATGAAGAAAGAGAGATAGCGTTCCAGTTGTTAAAAAAGAAACTGACTGAGCCTCCCGTGTTAGGTTATCCAGACTACAGCAAGCCCTTCCATCTGTATACTGATGCTAGCAAGCGAGGCCTGGGGGCTGTGTTAGCCCAGATCCAAGAGGGAAAAGAAAGAGTGATAGCTTATGCAAGCCGCTCCTTGAAAGGAGCTGAGAAAAATGACCAGAATTATAGTTCCTTCAAACTAGAGTTCCTGGCATTAGTGTGGGCAGTGACGGAGAAATTCAAAGATTATCTAGCCGCTACCCCCTTCATTGCATTCACTGATAATAACCCTCTGGCACATCTAAATACAGCTAAATTGGGGGCTTTGGAGCAAAGATGGGCCTCTCGCCTCGCCAACTATGATTTCTCTGTAAAATATCGTGCTGGACGTACTAATGACAATGCTGATGCTTTATCCAGGCTTCCCACAGAGACAGCTCCTGATGATGTGCGAGATGCTTGGGAAGATGTAGAAATGCCGGCCTTCTACCATAAATTTGCTCAACAGGATCAGGCTCGGGCTACCAGTAACAGAGCTGCAGTTCCTTCACCCTCCAGTAGGCCTGAACTCAAAGAAGAAAGGTGGGTGAAACTACAGTCTGAAAGTAGAGTGCTGGGTGAATTGTTGGACTTCATCACCAGTGGCAGAACCCCTGAGAGGATTCGGCGTAAGAGTACAGATCCTGAGCTCATCAAACTGTGGAGACAGCGCCATCAGCTCTTCATACAAAAGGGCCTGTTGCTGCGGAGAAGCCTAGACCCAGTGTCCAACGAGAGGGTGCATCAGATTCTCATACCCCGACGAGATGCAGGTATGGTGTTAGAGATGTACCACAATCAATCCGGTCACTTTGGGGTCCAAAAGACTGAGGCAAATATCCGCCAGCGGTTTTACTGGGTGGGCATGCGAGAAGACATGGAGAAGTGGTGTCGAGAGTGTGTAGCCTGTACCTTGAAACGAGGTGAACACCATGATCAGAGGGCACCACTGAGACCCATTGTAAGTACTCGTCCTCTTGAACTTGTCGCCATCGACCATGTGAAGCTGGAACCTAGTCGCTCAGGGTATGTGTACGCTATGACTATTATTGACCATTTCACTAAGTTTGTTGTAGCGGTGCCTGTGAGAGACCAGACGGCCAAGACTACAGCCGAACTGTTCTGGAAACACTTCCTCCTGCCCTACGGTTGTCCAGAAAAGATCCTCACCGATCAAGGTCCTGCTTTTGAGTCCCATCTGTTCCATGAACTGTGCCGCCTGCACAACTGTAAGAAGATCCGGACGACGGCCTACCATCCGCAAGGTAATGGATTGTGTGAAAAAATGAATCAGACCTTGATAGAGATGCTGAGGACCGTGCCTCCTGAAACCAGGGGAGATTGGCCTAATCTGTTGCCACAGCTCATGTTCACATACAATCATACCATACACTGTTCCACCGGGTATACCCCCTTCTATTTGATGTTTGGGCGCCAAGGGTTATTGCCTGCTGACCACTCCTTGGACGTACTGGTACCTGATTGCATCAACCCATTACCTAATACCGACTGGGTTGCTGAACACCAAAGGCGATTGAATACGGCCCAAGCTATTGTTCAGGAACGTATGGACTATGCTAGAGACCGGCAGCAGAGAGACTATGACCAAGCAGCCCATGCAGAACCCTTGACAATAGGGGCTGTGGTATGGTTAAAAAATAACCGCCGCACCAGTAAACTGGACAGTAAATGGGAACAAAGTCCCTATGTTGTCACTGCAATCCCAAATGTTGGAACTCACACTTATGAGATCACCCGGGAAGGCAGGGGATCCCAAATTGTACACCGAAACCGGTTAAAGCTCTGCCTGACACCAGAACCCAGTGCCGAGAGTTCTATCTCTGAACCCCCTGTGTCAGAGTCATCAATACGGCCCGAGGATCCTATGCAGGCTGTCCGTGATCTAAGGTATGACGCTGATCCCATGCATTGGCTTCTGACACCATGGTTGAACTTGTTGGTGCCCGCTCCGGCACCTACTGTACCTTCACTTCCAGAAGAGCCGGTTCAAGATGCCCCGGATCCAGCTCCCCCTCTAGTGGATCCTGTTGTTCCTGTTGTTCCAGTTGTTCCTGACCAAGGTCTCACGGATGGAGATCCTCCTGTTGCTCCTCTCTCTTCTACCTCGTTGCTAAGGGAAGAGGAGACCCCTGTGTTGAGAAGGTCCACCCGGATAACCAGGGGACGTCCGCCAGTCCATTTAGGAGACTTTGACTATGCTGGTGGTGTCTCCCCCCGAACAGTTGTTAATAGAAATAGCCTGCTTGACGTTTGTACGCAAGAATGGACTCCTCCACGTGAGCCCTTGCCTGTTCTATACCCACGGGGAAACCCTGTGTAGTTCCTTATTATACTTCAGTCAAGAAAAATAGACTAACCTGGTTCACCTTAAGTCCGCTGTGCCAGGTCAGCGGCCGTGCCTAAGAAGAAAGAAGACGCCCCTTCTTCTCGCGTCATTTATTGCAAATGTTATATTTTTGTGTGAAATCGTTGTTTATTATATTTATAATGCCATGTTTAACTTATGCATCAGCTTATGTTGGTTCAGGCATGTGTGTGAGTACGAGGCCTTACTCACGTTAAAGTCTGGGGGTGTGCAGCATACGGGTAGGCTACCCGACACTGCTAGATTTGAGTGTGTAGTTCCCTTTAAGCCAGTCAGGCCGGTTACCGGCAATCCTTATAACAGCCAGCAGAGGGAGCTCCCAGTTCAGTATAAATAGGCTAGGGCCTAGTTCAGGAAGGTAGAAGTTTCCAGACTCAGTACAGAGAGGGTTCCCTCCTGAGTCCTTATGCATAGAAGTCAGAAGGGCATAGCTAAACAGCCAGGACACAGAATACCACAGAGGCCGATCAGATAAAGCAAGAGGTACTCAAGACAACAGAGGAGGTACTATATAAAGACAGCTTCAAGGGTACGCCAGCTATAGGGCATTAGACCTTGGAGAGAAAGTCACATGTAGCAGGACCAGTCAGTAATAGTGTGCAAACCGCCTGTACTGCATCTCCTGTAATCAACACTCTGTATAATGCCTTGCTAAGACCGGCCATCCTGTACTCCCAAGAACCAGCTGTATCCACTGATATTCAGTAAAAGTTCCAGTTTTTGTTGGCTATCCTGTGCTTGCTTCATTCTTCTACGATACCATACACGGCGTGTCACCGTTTAATTGACACTGGCGTCACGAACTTTTAAATACCTGCCTGTTCCAGTATTTGCCCCAATTTGAAGACGACAGTGGATCCCAGGTTAGTGGGTAATCTGCACTACAAAGCCCAGCATACACTACTGACCCCCTGGGACACTGCATACACATCTCTTATACTCACTGTAATGTCTCTATCCTGCCGGCCGGACTGGACAGAGCCTCCATCAAGTCACTGAAGTGAGGACCAGACAGACAGTTATCAGACAGGTCCAGTGTCTTCAGGGACGGGTTATTCCTTATTACAGATGCCAACTGGATGCAGGAAGTGTCTGGTAGATTATTATTACCCAATCTGTAAGAATAAGAAGATGAGATGTGGGTGAGGCGTCCACAGAGCGTTAGTATAAAGTCTGTAGATTGTGACTGTGGAGAGAAAATGTCCCCGGCTGTTAGTAAAGTCCATAAATGTCATCACTAGAAGCCGCCTCTTGTGTGTGGTGGATGTCAGGAATGGCGGCAGCTATATGATATGTCCATGTCCTAGAAATCCAGAACCCCTGAGGAGTGTCCTCACTTTATGGCATGTCATAAATCAGTGATGATGGCAGCACATGAATGTACAATAGTCATAAAGCTGGAGGAACTTGTGTCAGCGTCATCAGCTGCTGAGAGCTCTCCTTCCTCCATCATCTGTGGTCCTCAGTCTGTGGCCCCCATTCTCCTTCCTCTACCATCTATTGTGGTCCCTGTGGCCTTCATTTTCCTTCCTCCGCTATCTATTTTTGTCTTTGTGGCCTTCATTCTCCTTGCTCCATCATCTATTGTGGTCCCTGTGGCCTCCTTTCTCCTTCCTCTATCTGGCCTTCAGTCTGTAGCCTCCATTCTTCTTCCTTCACCATCTATTTTAGGCCCTCAGTCTCCTTCTTCCAACATCTATTGTGGTCCCTCTGGCCTACATTCTCCTTCCTCCACCATCTATTGTGGCCCTCAGTCTGTGGCCTCCATTCTCCTTCCTCCACCATCTATTGGGGTCCCTGTGGCCTCCATTCTACTTCCTCCACCATCTATGTTGGTCCCTGTGGTCTCCCTTCTCCTTCCTCCATCATCTATTTTGGCCCTCAGTCTGTGGCCCCATTGTCCTTCCTCCATCTATTGTGGCCCTTAGTCTGTGACCCCATTGTCCTTCCTCCATCTATTGTGGCCCTTAGTCTGTGACCCCATTGTCCCTCCTCCATCTATTGTGGCCCAAAGTTTGTGGCCCCCGTGGCCTCCATTCTCCTTTCTCCACCATCTATTGTGGTCCGTGTGGCCTCCATTCTCCTTCCTCCGCCATCTATTGTGGTCCTTTGGTCCTTGTGGCCTCCAGTCTCCTTCCTCCGCTATCTATTGTGGCCCTCAGTCTCCTTCCTCCATCATCTATTGTGGCCTTCAGTCTCTAGCCCCTGTGTCCTCCATTCTCCTTTCTCCACCATCTATTGTTGCCTTCAGTCTGTGGCCTCCATTATCCTTCCTCCATCATCTATTGTAGTCCCTGTGGCCTCCATTCTCCTTTCTCCATCATCTATTGTGGCCTTCAGTCTGTGTCCTCCATTCTCCTTTCTCCACCATCTATTGTGGTCCCTGTGGCCTCCATTCTCCTTCAACCACCATCTATTGGGGACCCTGTGGCCTCCATTCTTCTTCCTCCACCATCTGTTGTGGCCCTCAGTCTGTGGCCTCCATTCTCATTCCTCCACCATCTAATGTGGCCCTCAGTCTCCTTCCTCCACCATCTATTGTGGCCCTCAGTCTCCTTCCTCCACCATCTATTGTGGCCCTCGGTCTCCTTCCTCCACCATCTATTGTGGCCCCTGTGGCCCCCGTTCTCCTCCTCACATTACTACAGGACACATGTGGCCCTCGCTTAGTCAGTTATTTGGGGATGGATTATTAGTAGACATTACACTACATTCAGGGTTTCTCTGGATTCTGCTGGTATTGATTATTACTTATTGATAACGAGCAGTAATCGTCTCCATTCTGAGTAAATTACAGCGGGGGTCATCAGTAATAATACCGCCATACAGCTGTAATGTAGCACAGGCAGAGATGAGCGCTCTATGGCGGTAAGGGCTCATGTACATATTACAGCTCTGTATAACCTGGGAGTTGCTCAGACCCATAATCCGCCCCATAGAAGCAGATGTGTCCTTCCTGTCCCTCCAGATGTCTCTCAGGACGTATGACACCTCCTCCATGTGGAGGCACAATGCAGGTTCTGATGAGGTCAGTCCAGGAACACTTACCTGTGTGTTATCCGGGGAGGGGGTCACTGCTCCCATTATGTGTTATACAGCGGGGGCAGGTATTACTGATAGCGCTGCTCTTCTCAGACATGAAGGACATTACTGATTGTGTTTTCATCAACTGATGTGTTAAAGGGATCATCAGAACCTTTATGTTATCATATAGGGGTCTGCTGAAGAACGTAAAGGGGTTATCCAGGAACTGGATATTGATGTCCCCAGGACGCGTCAATAATATGAGATCTGTGGGGGTCCGACTCCTGGCACCTCCCAGCTGTACCCACCGGAGCTCAGGAGAGCGCTGCCATCTCCTCACAGCTCACCAAGTACAGAGCAGTACAGTGTATAGTGGATGTGTTTGGTATTACAGTGCAGTACAGTGTATAGCGGATGTGTTTGGTATTACAGAGCAGTACAGTGTATAGCGGATGTGTTTGGTATTACAGAGCAGTACAGAGTATAGTGGATGTGTTTGGTATTACAGAGCAGTACAGAGTATAGTGGATGTGTTTGGTATTACAGAGCAGTACAGTGTATAGTGGATGTATTTGGTATTACAGAGCAGTACAGTGTATAGCGGATGTGTTTGGTATTACAGAGCAGTACAGTGTATAGAGGATGTGTTTGGTATTACAGAGCAGTACAGTGTACAGTGGATGTTTGGTATTACAGGGCAGTACAGTGTATAGTGGATGTTTGGTATTACAGAGCAGTACAGTGTATAGTGGATGTGTTTGGTATTACAGAACAGTACAGTGGATGTTTGGTATTACAGAGCAGTACAGTGTACAGTGGATGTTTGGTATTACAGAGCAGTACAGTGTATAGTGGATGTGTTTGGTATTACAGAGCAGTACAGTGTATAGTGGATGTGTTTGGTATTACAGAGCAGTACAGTGTATAGAGGATGTGTTTGGTATTACAGAGCAGTATAGTGGATGTGTTTGGTATTATAGAGCAGTACAGTGTATAGCGGATGTGTTTGGTATTACAGAGCAGTACAGTGTATAGTGGATGTGTTTGGTATTACACAGCAGTACAGTGTATAGTGGATGTGTTTGGTATTACAGAGCAGTACGGTGTATAGTGGATGTGTTTGGTATTACAGTGCAGTACAGTGTATAGTGGATGTGTTTGGTATTACAGAGCAGTACAGTGTATAGTGTATATGTTTGGTATTACAGAGCAGTACAGTGTATAGTGGATATGTTTGGTATTACAGAGCAGTACAGTGTATAGTGTATATGTTTGGTATTACAGAGCAGTACAGTGTATAGTGTATATGTTTGGTATTACAGAGCAGTACAGTGTATAGTGTATATGTTTGGTATTACAGAGCAGTACAGTGTATTATGGATGTGTTTGGTATTACAGAGCAGTACAGTGTACAGCAGATGTGTTTGGTATTACAGAGCAGTACAGTGTATAGTGGATGTGTTTGGTATTACAGAGCAGTACAGTGTATAGTGGATGTGTTTGGTATTACAGAGCAGTACAGTGTATAGTGTATGTGTTTGGTATTACAGAGCAGTACAGTGTATAGTAGATGTGTTTGGTATTACAGAGCAGTACAGTGTATAGTGGATGTGTTTGGTATTACAGAGCAGTACAGTATATAGTGGATGTGTTTGGTATTACAGAGCAGTACAGTGTATAGCGGATGTGTTTGGTATTACAGAGCAGTACAGTGTATAGTGGATGTGTTTGGTATTACAGAGCAGTACAGTGTATAGTGGATGTGTTTGGTATTACAGTGGGTGGGGGAGGGGATTGTCTGGCAGACCCATCCTATTTACCATTTTCTATGCCTGTTTCAGCGGCTCAGTAGCGGTCTTACACTTAGCACTGCCGATGGATGCCCCGAAGTTAAGGAGAGGTCGGCGCTTATTCATAACTTCGACGGATTTACAGCCAGTTTACGGCTTTATTTACATTAATAACAGAACCCAGGATTAGGGATTATTCTGGATTACAGTGGTACTATACCTACTATACATGAAAAATGGAAGTTCTTTGTGCACATATTTGATCATACGTGTGTCGGGCCCCTCTACCGGCGTCAAGGTGGCTTCTGCAGATAGGTGCCTAAGACTAACAGAACTGCCTCTCCTGGGCCTGACCTAAGCCTGTTAGGGTGAGCTGCTGCCATGCTAGCCTTATGGATGTGCAGCTGTGACTTTGGATGTGCTAGGCTAAATTTTCTTGTAGAGCTTTATTGAGAAAGGTGTGGAAAACGCCGGTCTTAATAAATTGGCGCCTAAGTGCTCACCCAGCGCCGCTGCCTCTTTAACCTCTTAAGGACATAGGGCGTACAGGTACGCCCTTGTGCCCTGGTACTTAAGGACACAGGGCGTACATGTACGCCCTGTGCATTTTCGATCACCGCCGCACGGCGGGCGGTGATCGGAACCCCGTGCCTGCTCAAATCATTGAGCAGGCACTTGGAGCAAATGCGCCGGGGGGTCCGGTGACCCCCCCATGTATGCGATCGCAGAAAACCGCATGTCAATTCAGACCTGCGGTTTTCTGCGTTTCCGGGTTATTCGGGTCTCTGAAGTCCCGATAACCCGGAACAGGATGGTGATGGTGGTGTGATTTCACTCCACCAATCACCATCCAGCGATCCTGAGTGGTGATGGTGACATCACCACTCAGGATCGCTTTCTGATTGGTCTGTGGGCGGTCCGGCGGCAGTTTCTAAAGAGGCAGGCGCTCCTCTCCTCCTCCTTTTGTGTTCCGGAGCCGGAGGAGAGAGGAGCTGCCTGCACGTGTCTGCTGCACCCGATCTGTGCCCCCCAGGACCCGATCTGTGCCCCCCAGGACCCGATCTGTGCCCCCCAGGACCCCATCAGGTACATAGGGACAGCTAGGGAAAGTTTGGTTTAGGCAGGGAAAAAAAAAGGGAAAGTTAGTTTTTGAACTTTGATTGCATCACCCTAGTTAGGGTGTCTGGGGTCCACAGCACAGCTGTGTGACCCTAGACCCCCCAGGGGTGCTGCCACTTGCCCCCCCCCCCGCCCGCCCCCCCCCCCCACCTTTTTTGGGGTGCATTTTTTTTTTTTCCGTGTACGCTGACTGTGGCCGGCACTTAGTGTCCGGCCACTGTTAGCGCATCGCACACCCCACCGCTGATCAACTTCGGACGGTTGATCAGCGGTTTTGAATTTTTTTCCCCACATTTTTTGCCCTTTTTTTAGTTAGTTTATTTTATTTTTTTTCTGTTAGTTTTAGGGTGAGTTCGTGAACACCCGTGCCCCCACACACACGCACACAAAATAAAGAGTTACACACACGCACATATACACGCAGACACACACTCCCCTATGGCCCGCCGGACGTTCTCGGCCGAGGAGGCATACGCCCAGATTGCCTCTGACTCCGAGAGTCCCAGTGAGGATGAGGATGACCCCACATTCCTGTTGTCATCCGCATCCTCCTCATCATCTAGCGATGATGATGAGCCCCCAAGGCGGCGGAGACGCCGCCAGGCGGAGCAAGGGGACCGCCATGTTAGGGACCCTGTGGCCCACACTAGTACGAGCAGCTCTGGGGCTCGTACTGGTTTCCCGGCCCACCAGTTAAATCCACCGGAGCCCCCTGCCGGTGAACTTGTCTGGTGTAGCCCAGAGCGATACGAGCCTGTGATTCCTGATTTTGTAGGCCAATCAGGAATCCAGATTTCCACAGTGGGCTACACTGAATATGACTTTTTTTGTCATTTTTTCAGTGACCCACTGGTAAATCTGATGGTGGAGCAGACGAATCTGTACGCCCAACAGTTCGTCGCTCAACACCCGGGCTCCTTTTTGACCAGGCCCGGTGGCTGGACGCCGGTCAGTGCAGCCGAAATGAGGACATTTTGGGGCCTCGTGCTGCATATGGGCCTGGTCAAAAAACCCAGTGTCAGGCTGTACTGGAGTGGGGACGTCCTATACCAGGCCCCACTTTACAGTACAGCCATGACACGCTCCCGGTTTGAGGCCATCCGGAAATGTCTGCATTATTCCGATAATGCAGCATGTCCCCCCCGAGGTGATCCTGCCCATGACCGTCTGTACAAGATACGGCCGGTCATCGATCACTTTGGGGCCAAATTCATGGAGGCCTATGTACCTGGAAGAGAGGTCGCGGTTGATGAGTCTCTCATTGCGTTCAAGGGGAGACTCATTTTCCGCCAGTATGTGCCCTCCAAGCGGGCGAGGTATGGCGTGAAGCTATACAAAATTTGTGAGAGTACCTCAGGGTACACTTACAAATTTCGTGTATACGAGGGGCGAGATTCCCGGATTCAACCCCCAGAATGTCCCCCCACTCTGGGTGTTACCGGGAAACTTGTGTGGGACCTTATGTACCCACTGCTGGATAAGGGTTACCACCTTTACGTGGATAACTTTTATACCAGTATCCCCTTGTTCCAGTCCCTTGCCGCCAGATCCACGTCCGCTTGTGGGACCGTGCGGAAAAATCAACGCGGCCTCCCTGTCCACCCCCTCCAGGTACCTATCCCCAGGGGTGAGACCCGTGCCCTTACCACTGGAAACCTGTTGCTGGTCAGGTATAAGGACAAGAGGGATGTCCTTATGCTGTCCACAATTCATGGTAACGGCATCACCCCTGTCCCTGTGCGAGGTACCGCGGCAACGGTCCTCAAGCCCGATTGTATCGTCGCTTACAATCGGTATATGGGAGGAGTTGATCTCTCTGATCAAGTCCTCAAGCCATATAACGCCATGCGCAAAACCCGGGCATGGTACAAAAAAGTTGCGGTCTACTTGGTGCAGGTTGCCATGTACAACTCTTTTGTACTATCCCGAAGCGCTGGCAGCACAGGGACATTCCTCCAGTTCTATGAGGCAGTCCTCAAGGCCCTGATCTTTTCGGACCGGGAAAGAGCAGGCCGGAGTACCTCGGGAACTGTAGGTGCCCGGATCGTCCCTGGCCAACACTTTCCAGGTGTGGTCCCCCATACTGGAAAGAAGGGACGAACCCAAAAAAAGTGCAGAGTGTGTCGCAGGAGGGGGATACGGAAGGACACGACTACTCAGTGCGACACTTGCCCCGATCATCCGGGCCTCTGCATTGACGGTTGCTTCAGGGAGTATCACACTTCCATGGAGTACTAAATTTATATCCCAATTTAGCACTGACATCGGATAAAAAAAAATGGTTCTCAGACTTGAGACACCCAAAAAAACTAAAATAATTTATTAAAAGTAGACATAGGTATTGCCGCGTCGGTAATAATCTCCTCTATAAAAAAGGCCCCATTACCTAACCCCCCAGATTAACACGGTCCAGAAAAAAAAATGCTATTACATAATAAAAAGTTTAATAGCAAGCGATCAAAAAGTCATATAGCCCCCAAATTAGTGCCAATAAAACCGTCATCTCATCCCGCAAAAAATGAGCCCCCACATAAGATAATCAGATAAAAAAAAAAATAGAAAATGACTCTTAGACTTTAGAGATACAAAATTTTTTTTAGGGTATCAAAAAGGATAATATAGTCTAAAACCTAAATAATTGTAAAAAAAAGTTGACTTATTAGGTATCGCCGCGTCCGTAAGAATCTCCTCTATAAAAATACCCCATGACCCAACCCCCCAGATTAACACAGTAAAAAAAAAAAAAAAAAAATAGGTGCAAAAAAATTTTTTTTTTGTCACCTTACATAACAAAAAGTTTAATAGCAAGCGATCGAAAAGTCATATAGCCCCCAAAATAAGGCCAATAAAACCGTCCGCTCATCCCGCAAAAAATGAGCCCCCACATAAGATAATTGGCTAAAAGAAAATAAAAAAAATGACACTTAGACTTTAGAGATACCCAAAAAAAAATGTTGTATCAAAAAAGATAATATAGTCAAAAACCTAAATAATTGTAAAAAAAAAGTAGACTTATTAGATATTGCCGCGTCCGTAAGAATCTCCTCTATAACAATATCCCATGACCTAACTACCCAGATTAACACGGTTAAAAAAAAAAAAAAAAAAACGGTGCCAAAACCGCTATTTTTGGCACTTTTCCATTTCAGTCCGTTTTTTCCGGTAACAAAACAAGGGTTAACAACCAAACAAAAGTTAAAATTTATTACCCTGATACTGCAGTTTACAGAAACGCCACATTTGTGGTCGTAAACTGCTGTATCCGTAAAAGGGAGGCCGCAAAAGGAAAGGACCGACATGGTTTCTGGAAGGCCGATTTTGATGGCCTTTTTTATTGACACCATATCCCTTTTGAAGCCCCCCTGATGCCCCCCTAGAGTAAAAACTCCCTAAAATTGACCCCATCTAAGAAACTACACCCCTCAAGGTATTCAAAAATGATTATACAAACTTTATTAACCCTTTAGGTGTTCCTCAACAGTTAATGGCAAATGGAGATGAAATATCAGAATTTCTATTTTTGGTAACCTTGCCTCACAAAAATGTAATATAGAGCAACCAAAAATTATATTTGCCCTAAAAATACTCCCCCAAAAAATGCCACCTTATCCCGTAGTTTCCAAAATGGGGTCACTTTTAGGGAGTTTCGACTCCAGGGGTGCATCAGGGGGGTTGAAACAGGACACGGTGTAAATAAACCGGTCCATAAAAATCAGCCCTCCAAAAACCAAACGGCGCACCTTTCCCTCTACGCCCCGCTGTGTGGCCGTACAGTAGTGTACGGCCACATATTGGGTGTTTCTGTAAACGGCAGAGTCAGGGTAATAAAGATACAGTCTTGTTTGGCTGTTAACCCTTGCTTTGTTAGTGGAAAACATGGGTTAAAATGGAAAATAAGGCAAAAAAATTGAATTTTCAAATTTCATCCCCATTTGCCAATAACTCTTGTGCAACATCTAAAGGGTTAACGACGTATGTAAAACCAGTTTTGAATACCTTGAGGGGTGTAGTTTCTTAGATGGGGTCACTTTTAGGGAGTTTCTACTCCAGGGGTGCATCAGGGGGCTTCAAATGGGACATGGTGTAAATAAACCAGTCCATAAAAATCAGCCCTCCAAAAACCACATGGCGCACCTTTCACTCTACGCCCCGCTGTGTGGCCGTACAGTAGTTTACGGCCACATATTGGGTGTTTCTGTAAACGGCAGAGTCAGGGCAATAAAGATACAGTCTTGTTTGGCTGTTAACCCTTGATTTGTTAGTGGAAAACATGGGTTAAAATGGAAAATAAGGGGGGGCGGAGCCGACTGAGCATGGTGGAGGACGTGTGCGTCTGAGCTCCTCACCATAGACCCGGTCTTTTAGCCTATATCTAAGCTACCCGACGAGATTATGGGGAAAATCGGCAGAGACAGAAGAGGGGAGGTGGACAGCACCCCGAAATTGAAAAGTTCGCAAAGCGACATGAATAAATACCTCAGCAAGAGGACTTCTTCTCAGCCGGAGCGAGGGAAGACGGCGCGAAACACGCCATCAGTGGAGGCGCGGGAAGATGACTCTGATGGAGACTCCTCGGAAGCCGGCTCTGAGCTCCAAGGTGAGAGAGACGCACTACCGATCACCAGAGCCTTCCTTCAGCAGTCACTAGCGCAGTCTTTGGACAAAGCTCTAACGCCAGTACTGAAAGAGCTGTCAGACATTAAAACTGAGGTCCTGCATATGGGCCACAGGGTTGAAGCCCTGGAAGACTCTCAATCCTTCATGTCGCAGCACAGTGCTGGATTACAAAGTCAACTCGCCTCGGTCTGTAAGCAGGTGAATAATGCATTCCTGTATCTGGAAGACCAGGAGAATAGAGGCCGGCGAAAGAATATTCGTCTGAGAGGCATTCCAGAGTCAGTCTCAGCTGAAGAGCTAACGCCTACAGTGCGACGCCTGTTTGAAATGCTCATAGGCAAAGAGAGGGCGGACGCCATTGTTATTGAACGGGCGCATAGGGCCCTGAGGCCTAAGCCGCCGGCCACAGATCCGCCGAGGGATGTGGTCTGCGCTTTATTGAACTATCTGGATACTGCGGCTCTGCTCAAGGCCGCAAGAGAAGCGGGGGATCTCCTATTAGATGAGAATAAAATCCTGTTATTCCAGGACTTAGCGGCTAGTACGCTCGCGAAAAGAAGAGCCTTTCGCCCGCTCACATGCGCACTGCGGGAGAGGAAGCTCCCGATGAAATGGCTTTTTCCTTTTGGTCTCACAACCACTATTGAAGGTCGTCAACTCACAGTTCGCACGCCGGAAGATTTGCCTAAGATATGGGAAGCCCTGCGGATGGAGCCTCTGGAGATCCCGTCATGGCTGCCGACGTCGTTCCCGCCAGATCTACCTCAGCTTCCACAGAATCTGCACTGGCAAGCAGCTGGTAAAAGCCGATCGCCAAAGAAGAGGATCACCTGAGGAGTGAGACTTTGATTCCTTAAGAGAAGTTTATTGTCTACTGCTCTTGTTTTTTGCTTTCCATATCAGTCTGTCTGCGTGTGGATATGCTTCTTTAACCCCCGTTGGGGTTTGTGCTAACCCATATAAGTTTTTCCCTTGTTCTTATATGCAGTTTTACATATCCAGGACTTAAGGGTTTTACTTTATAACATGTTTGGCCGGGTGGGTGACGAGTCCGGATGGCCTCTTCACACATGCTTCCCCCCGCCGGCCTTGATTGTTTCAAGAGAATGTGCGATTTTGCGTCTAGAGACGCCATTGGGCCCTGTAGCCCACTTGTTTTGTTCATAGTTATTTTCTTTTGTTTTTATGTGTGCCCTGTCTTACCTGACCCCTACGGAATAGCAAGTCGCTTAGGAGATTGTATGCTTAAATATGGCTGATGTTCAGGTATATTCCCTCAATGTCAATGGTGCTAATATCCCTCAAAAGAGGAGCCAGCTGTACCACGCTTTAAAGAAGGAACAGGCTGATATAGCCTTTATACAGGAAACTCATTTTAGACATATGCATATCCCTAATATGGTTAGCAGACATTTTCCCTTGTGGTTTCATGCGTCACATTCTTCTGCCTCCAGAGGAGTTTCGATTGGCATTGGGAAAAATATCCCATTCAAAGTGTCAGCTAAAATTGCGGATCCAGAGGGCAGGTACCTCTTGGTTAAGGGTAAAATTCTTAATTTAACAGTCACTATGGCGAATCTGTACGCCCCCAATGCCAATCAGATTAGGTGGATTTTGAAGACGCTTGAGACCTTGAAGCCCTTTGCCGAGGGATTGCTGATCATAGGAGGGGATCTAAATATGATTTTTGACACTTTGAAGGATACCACGTCTAGATCCAGGATCTCGTCGGTTAGAAAGCTCCGCAGACTTCACCTTGCACTGTCGGATTTGGGAGTATCAGATGTTTGGAGGTTGTTGCACCCAGAGGATAAGGATTATACATTCCATTCCAGAGTACATGATTCGTACCAGAGATTGGACTATATATTCTTATCGAATCACGCGCTTCCAATTGTTACAGATGCCAAAATAGGTAACGCGGTAATCTCTGATCATGCCCCTGTTAGCGTGAGGGTGAAGTTTGCTGACCTCCCTCGTAGATCCTGGACCTGGCGATTGAACACCACACTGATAGATGATGTGCAGAATGCACAGTTCATGTCGCAAAAACTAAAAGATTATTTTTCAAACAATGACTCAGACCAGGTATCAAGACCCATTTTGTGGGAGGCCCACAAAGAAGTAATAAGGGGGGAGCTTATAAGCCTGGGTGCTAGATTAAAGAGGCAGAGATTAAAAGAGTTGAATTCTTTGCTGCTGCAAATATCAACGCTTGAAAGCCTTCATAAGAAATCACAGTCCGGTGAAGTGTATGCTTCCCTTACCTCCCTACGTAAGAAAGTAAAAGATCTTCTTAATGTTAGATCAGCCAAAAACCTCCAAGTCCTCCGTTTTAAACATTACCTACATGGTAATAAAAGCACTAAATTGATGTCTGCTCTTCTAAAACACCAGAGAGATAAGTCTTTTATACAAGCGATTAAATCCTCGAGTGGGAGTAGATTTACGACTACGCAAGCCATAGCCGAGGAGTTTCGTAAGTTCTATGAATCCCTGTACAATTTAGGTGATGGTGGAGCAGGTCTTGATGTAGCCTCACAGGTTAAAGAATTCCTTAAATCCATTAAGATCCCGACCGTATCAGAGGCGGACGGCTTGGACTTGCTTAGACCCTTTTCAGCAGAGGAGGTGGAGCGAGTCTTGGATACCATACCAATAGGGAAAAGCCCGGGCCCAGATGGGTTTCCCATTGCGTACTACAAAAAGTTCAGAGATATACTTGTTCCTCACTTTGTTGGCCTATGTAACTCTCTACTTCAGGGAGGGACTCTTCCCCCTCAGGCTCAGGCTGCACATATAACAGTGATCCATAAGGAGGGTAAAGATCAAGAAGCTTGTGGCAGCTACAGACCAATATCCCTGCTCAACACGGATTTAAAGTGGTGGGCAAAATTGCTGAGTGCGAGGTTATCTAAGTTGTTGCCTGGGCTTGTGGGGGAGGAACAGGTAGGGTTTGTGCCGGGGAGGGAGGGGAGGCATAATGTAAGTAGGGTGGTTCACAGTGTCTGTTGTGCTAAGAGGAATGGGACCCCACTGGTACTGCTGGGAACCGATGCGGAGAAGGCGTTCGACAGAGTCAGTTGGCTATATATGCGCAATGCATTGGAAGCATTCCATTTGCCGGAACAGTTCATCAATGCCATATTTTCGCTCTACTCGTCCCCATCGGCGCGAATTATGGTAAATGGGACTCTGTCGGACGTCTTCTCGATATGCAATGGCACGCGTCAGGGTTGCCCATTATCCCCTACACTTTTTATTCTTACCCTGGAGACTTTACTCCTTAAATTTAGGCAAAGCTCGGCTGTCCGGGGATTGCAGTTAGGAACATTTACCCATAGAATGGCAGCTTTTGCTGATGATTTACTTCTCATACTTACTGACCCCCTGAATGCTATGCCTGAAGTCCTGAATATCTTTCAACAGTTCGGGACGTTATCAAATTTTAAGATTAATCTAGATAAATCGGAAGCACTAGGGGTATCTCTCTCAAACACACAGCAGGACAGACTTAAAAGTATGACTCCCTTTAAGTGGCCCCCGACCTCTATTAAATATCTTGGTGTCCATGTATCTAAAGATCCGAGACTGCTGTTCAGATTAAACTTCCCTCCTCTGCTGAAAAGGATTGAAGCCTTCTTATCCAAAAACTCATTGCCATATTTGTCCTGGTTAGGTAGGAAGAATGTAGTTACGGCATATGTGCTTCCCCAACTATTATATACCCTTAGATCTCTGCCTCTGCACTTGCCAGCCAATTATATCGCCAAACTTAGATTGGCGATAGGGAGGTACATCTGGGCAAACAAAAAGGCTAGACTCCCCTTCGAATTGCTAACCAGAAGGAAGAAACAAGGTGGTATCTCACTCCCAGGGATAGAACAGTACATCCAGGCAATTCATTTGGAGAGGTGGGTAGCACTGGCGAGACCGGGGCCCTTGTCTATGCATGTAGACATGGAACTCACTCTCTTAGATTACTCAGCAGATTATATGCTGTGGTTCCCCTTTAAAAAGCCAGATAAAAACGAAATACTTAGTGTCCTTACACAGGGGACTGTTATAGCCTGTAATAAGACAAAAGCACTTAATATGGGGAAGGGAAAGCTATCTCCTCTAACGCCACTTAGAATGCTGCCTCAGATATTGAGCTCATCTCATGTTGAGATCAGCCCCATTTGGAAAACGTTGCAGGGAGTGGTAGTGGGAGATTTAGTGAAATCTACTGCCCAGCATGGATATTATACCTCCCTTAGTGGAAATAATAGTTTAAAGTGGGATTTCCTTCAGGGACAGGATTTTGAGAACACTTGTGCCAAATTTAAAAAATCTAAGTTTGTACCTCTGGAGGAACCTACCTGGCTAGAAACGTACACGTTGCTTCCCAAATTTCCCCCGAAATGCATTTCACTTATCTATAAACAGCTGATGAGGGAAAGATGTGATAGCTTTCCTTCTTATGTGGAAGCTTGGGAGAAAGAACTGAGTTGTGTGCTTGAGGACTCGGAAAAGAGATATCTACTGGCACACTCACATGGTTTCTCAAAGTGCATTTTAATTCAGGAGAATTCACTCAAAATACTCACTAGGTGGTACAGAACACCTGAGTGGTTATTTCAAGTAGGATTGAGACAGGATGATCTGTGTTGGAGGTGTGGGGAAGGTAGAGGAACGCTATCACATATTTGGTGGTTTTGCCCGAAGCTGAAGAAATTTTGGGAGGGTATCGAAAAAATGATTAATCAGGTTTGTTATATCAACCTACGGCTCTCACCGAAACTGGTCTTACTATGGCTACCCACGGAGGGCTTCAGGCCGGGCAAGGCGTGTTTACCGACATGCATGATAACGGCAGCCAAATTATTGGTGCCTGTAAAATGGAGAGATGAAGAGCCACCGTCCTTAGAGATGTGGCATGACAAAATGGCGGATATATGTAGAATGGAGGAATTAGTGGGTTGGACATATCATACTAGGGAAAGATATCTACGGGTTTGGGATCCATGGTTGAAATATGTGAGGAAGAGGGATGGAGATAACTTGGATATTCCTAAACAACCCTGAGTGAACTAGTTGTCTTGAACACACCTTAGGGTGTTGGAAAAGAGAAGGGAATCGGGGGGGGGTGGGGGTAGACAGGACCCACATTTGTTGATGTTGTTTATGTGTGTCTCTTCTGTACTTCAGTATGCATCTATGGCACTGCTGAATCGCCGTGCGAGATTTCAATGGTCCACTTACCTGTATTGTCGGGTTCATTCCCTGGAAGCCAAATGTCTAGATTGTAATTATGTGGCTATTTGTGCTCTATCATCTGTTCTGTGCTGTTTATGCATGATGTAAGTGATATGCATATAATATGTGTAAGCTATGTTTCCTGAAAACAATAAAAACAGATTTGACTAAAATGGAAAATAAGGCAAAAAAAGAAATTTTCTAATTTCATCCCCATTTGCCAATAACTCTTGTGCAACACCTAAAGGGTTAACGACGTATGTAAAACCAGTTTTGAATACCTTGAGGGGTGTAGTTTCTTAGATGGGGTCACTTTTAGGGAGTTTCTACTCCAGGGGTGCATCAGGGGGCTTCAAATGGGACATGGTGTAAATAAACCAGTCCATAAAAATCAACCTTCCAAAAACCATACGGCGCACCTTTCACTCTACGCCCCGCTGTGTGGCCGTACAGTAGTTTACGGCCACATATTGGGTGTTTCTGTAAACTGCAGAGTCTGGGCAATAAAGATACAGTCTTGTTTGGCTGTTAACCCTTGCTTTGTTAGTGGAAAAAATGGGTAAAAATGAAATATTAGACAGAAAAATGAAATTCTCAAATTTCATCCCCATTTGCCAATAACTCTTGTGCAACACCTAAAGGGTTAACAACATATGTAAAATCACTTTTGAATACCTTGAGGGGTGTAGTTTCTTAGATGGGGTCATTTTTGGGTGATTTCTATTATGCAAGCCTCGCAAAGCGGCTTCAGACCTGAAATGGTCCCTAAAAATTTAGTTTTTGTAAATTTCAGAAAAATTTCAAGATTTGCTCCTAAACTTCTAAGCCTTATAACATCCCCAAAAAATAAAATATCATTCCCAAAATAATTCACACATGAAGTAGACATATGGGGAATGTAAAGTCATCACAATTTTTGGGGGTATTACTATGTATTACAGAAGTAGAGAAACTGAAACTTTGAAATTTGCTAATTTTTCAAAATTTTTGATAAATTTTGTATTTTTTGGTGCAAAAAAAAAATTTTTTTTTACTTAATTTTACTAGTGTCATGAAGTAGAATATGTGACGAAAAAACAATGTCAGAACGGCCTGGATAAGTCAAAGCGTTTTAAAGTTATCAGCACTTAAAGTGACACTGGTCAGATTTGCAAAAAATGGCCTGGTCCTAAGGTGTAAAAAGGCTGTGTCCTTAAGGGGTTAAATATATTTATTTGCCGCTGCTATATTATTATATACATTGTGGATCCACATTATTAAATCACTGCAGGGCCCGCAGTGTAGGAACTGGAACAGTTTAGTCCATTTAAATTTTTTATGCTTTCTTGTATCGATGTATTTGCCAAAATATTAATGTTTTACTTTAAAATTTACTTTTTATTAAAATATATTTTACAAATATATGTGTAGGTGTGCTGATCCTCACGGATCTATTCATTGGCCTCAGCAGAGGGGTGCTGATCCTCACGGATCTATTCATTGGCCTCAGCAGAGGGGTGCTGATCCTCACGGATCTAGTCATTGGCCTCAGCAGAGGGGTGCTGATCCTCACGGATCTATTCATCATTCATTTTCACAAACGTGATGTTTTCTACACTTGCAGAGGACTATTTTGTCTACTTCTGTGTGAGGCCACTTGCGGTGCTGAATACTCTCTCCGACAGTACTGGTGGCTGGGAGGACAGGACACTAATGGCAAACTGGGCCAGTTCCAGGCGTTGCTCCAGTCTGCCTGCTCAGAAATCCATGGGGTCAGGGAACAGGGTATGTGCTGGAGAAAGGGCACAGTCCAGGTAGGACTGAAGCTGGTTGTTCATGCGGTGCGTATCTGTGACACTGGAAAATACTTGTCCAGAAAACGGAGTTGACTGCTGGTGGTGCTGCTGCAGCTTCTGTATGGCAGAGATGGTGGGAGGTTGGTGACGGAGAGGAGCCTCCCGGTCATGCACAAGTACTGCAAGCGTCTGCTCGGTGACAGTTGTGCACAGACCATATCCTGGTAATAAAATAATAATTTTGCCTCCTTTTTGACATCAGTAAAACATTTCCCTGTTCTGTGTTAATAGTGAGGGTCTAAAGGCATGGCTATCCAGTAGGTATCACTCTGCTTGATGTTAACGATACACTTGTTAGCAGGTAGACAACCAAGAATACAGCCAGGGGCTAGAAATGACTGGGCCCTATAGCAAAAAAATTATGGGCCCCCCCTCCCGGATCTCCCACCCCCACATACCTATTGGACCTCGCACCCCTTCCAGAGCTCCCACCCAAACACCCCTCCAGGACCTCCCACCCCAACATCCCCCCCAAGTGTCGTCCACAGATCCCCCCCTTAAGTGTCGTCCACAGATTCCCCCCCCTTCAGTGTCGTCCACAGATCCCCCCTTTAGTGTTCTCCACAGATCTCCCCTTTAGTGTCGTCCACAGATCCCCCCTTTAGTGTCGTCCACAGATCCCCCCTTTAGTGTCGTCCACAGATCCCCCCTTTAGTGTCGTCCACAGATCCCCCCTTTAGTGTCGTCCACAGATCCCCCCTTTAGTGTCGTCCACAGATCCCCCCTTTAGTGTCGTCCACAGATCCCCCCTTCAGTGTCCTCCACAGATCCCCTCTTCAGTGTCCTCCACAGATCCCCCTTCAGTGTCCTCCACAGATCCCCCTTCAGTGTCCTCCACAGATCCCCCCTTCAGTGTCCTCCACAGATCCCCCTTCAGTGTCCTCCACAGATCCCCCCTTCAGTGTCCTCCACAGAACCCCCCTTCAGTGTCCTCCACAGATCCCCCCTTCAGTGTCCTCCACAGATCCCCCCCTTCAGTGTCCTCCACAGATCCCCCTTCAGTGTCCTCCACAGATCCCCCCTTCAGTGTCCTCCACAGATCCCCCCTTCAGTGTCCTCCACAGATCCCCCCCTTCAGTGTCCTCCACAGATCCCCCATTCAGTGTCCTCCACAGATCCCCCCTTCAGTGTCCTCCACAGATCCCCCCTTCAGTGTCCTCCACAGATCCCCCCTTCAGTGTCCTCCACAGATCCCCCTTCAGTGTCCTCCACAGATCCCCCCCTTCAGTGTCCTCCACAGATCCCCCCTTTAGTGTCGTCCACAGATCCCCCCTTTAGTGTCGTCCACAGATCCCCTCTTCAGTGTCCTCCACAGATCCCCCTTCAGTGTCCTCCACAGATCCCCCTTCAGTGTCCTCCACAGATCCCCCCCTTCAGTGTCCTCCACAGATCCCCCTTCAGTGTCCTCCACAGATCCCCCCTTCAGTGTCCTCCACAGATCCCCCCTTCAGTGTCCTCCACAGATCCCCCCTTCAGTGTCCTCCACAGATCCCCCCTTCAGTGTCCTCCACAGATCCCCCCTTCAGTGTCCTCCACAGATCCCCCCTTCAGTGTCCTCCACAGATCCCCCCTTCAGTGTCCTCCACAGATCCCCCCCTTCAGTGTCCTCCACAGATCCCCCCCTTCAGTGTCCTCCACAGATCCCCCCTTCAGTGTCCTCCACAGATCCCCCCCTTCAGTGTCCTCCACAGATCCCCCCCCTTCAGTGTCCTCCACAGATCCCCCCTTCAGTGTCCTCCACAGATCCCCCCCCCCTTCAGTGTCCTGAAAAGATCCCCCCTTCAGTGTCCTCCACAGATCCCCCCCTTCAGTGTCCTCCACAGATCCCCCCTTCAGTGTCCTCCACAGATCCCCCCCCCCTTCAGTGTCCTCCACAGATCCCCCCTTCAGTGTCCTCCACAGATCCCCCCTTCAGTGTCCTCCACAGGTCCCCCCCTTCAGTGTCCTCCACAGATCCCTCCTCAGTGTCCTCCACAGATATCCCCACCCCCACCTCGAGCCGCTTCCTAGCTAATTTATTCACTGCACTTGCCTCTGTGAAATTGAAGAGAAGCGGCGTAATCTCGCACAGGCGCACTGGCAGAGGCCAGGAAGACGGTGCATGCGCACTTCGATGCCTCTGCCAGTGCGCCTGTGCGAGATTACGCCGCTTATCTTCAATTTCACAGAGGCAAGTGCAGTGAATAAATTAGCTAGGAGGCGGCGCTGGGCGGGGAGATTGCAGGCACAGGCAGCATCGCTTTGCTGCCTGTGCCGTTCGCAGCGCGCCCTGCGCTGATAAAGTTCGGTCACTGCGCGGGCCGCATGACACGGCTTCGCGGGCCGCATTTGGCCCACGGGCCGTAGGTTGGGCATCACTGTACTATACTGTATATGTGTGATGTAACTCTGTTGAGTTCTAATGTTGGCTGAAGGATCATTCAGCCAACAGTTATCTCTGCCTATCCTCCCATACATATGCATTGTTAGCTTGGCCAAGAACAGACATGGAAATGAGCAGATATGCATCGCATTGTAACATTTCACTCTTTGTAGGAACCATCAGAGCAGGGTACAAGGATGGAGTATTCTGTCAGTGGAATATATACAGAGGGAAATCCGCTTGCTGGTTTTATGTACATTAGTGCAGTATATGACATTCTCTCATTGTGCAAATCTGATTGTTAGGATGACTTCCGTGTTACCAGCGTATGGGAATCCACAGTCCCACTAATGCAGATCTGCTTCATGAACAATATTATAGGTATCGTGGACTGTTAATTTGGGCATAAGACATAGATACCAGCCAGGCTCTCATAGTAGTAAGTATTCTGACTATAAAGGGAACTCTAAGGACACCATGGTGTAGTGACAATACATGCTGATCTCTGTGCTCTGTCCCTTATGGATTTGTATATTGGTTTTTAACTTACATGCACATGTTATACGCCCCCGTTCCGGCCCCCTCTCCACCGCCTACCTCATCTTCTGCTCGTGCGGCAGTGCGCCCCCGGGCCCGCCTACTCCAGTCCTGACCTGACTACTCCTTCCTTGGCTTCCCCCCAGCCAGGCCCGAGCCGCGGACCGCCCAAGCCCCGCCCACTACAGGCGCGGACCGCCCAAGCCCCGCCCAACCTGGCTGCCTGGCTGTGTAAAAAAATAAAAATAAATAAATAAAAATATGAATGCAGTCCGGGACGGGCCCCCAGTGGCGTAGGGCCCCATAGCCACTGCTATGGTTGCTATGGCAATCCCTACGCCACTGAATACAGCTTGCCAGGCTCACCTAAGGACCCGGTTCTTTCAGGCTGCGCCCCATACTGTGATGGTTGGTTATGGCCGGTGTCATCGTCATCAGCCTCATTCCCTAGCTGTGCCTAGGAGAACGTCATGTCCCCTTGTACTACCAGCTCTTCCTTCTTCTCATCCTCCAATGCGCAGACATTCTCCTGCATGTGACCAGCACCTTCTGCAAGCCATGATACTATTTTGAAAAGCATTGCACCGCTAAATCTATCATGTGCGCCATGCAAGGAGCATGTGTTCGTTTCTGCAGCGCAGCCACCATGTTCACATCTACTGGGGGGTTTGATCCGGTTCAGGATCTGCTGTGTGGCTTCTTTTGCCCGGGCTCATCAGTTCTAGGACAGCATGGCAACACTTAGGTTTACACAAATGAAGAGGGAGAGCGAGGAACACTCTGCCCTGTTTCTGTTGTGGATGGGAGGATGACCATTGAGGAAGAAGTGGAGGAGGCGGAGAAGCGCCTGGTGTGGGATCCTGATCAACACAGACCTGGAGATATCAATAGGATCTGGCCTAGTTGTAGTGTCACCGCATTGACCACTGGTCCATGAAAGACACGTACTGTCCCTGCCCGTAACAGCGGCTCCAGGTGTCCATGGTAGTGCGCACCTTGCCACACAGCAACAATTCCAGCAACAAGGATGGCTTTCCAGCGAGGCTAGGCGCACGCCAACAGTTCCTTGAAGGCAGTGGAATAAGTGGTACGGTAGCGACTGCACAGTCGGGTGGGAGTTCAGTTTGCACAGAAGCAGATTGCTGGGCTTGTAGACAGATCATACAGACATAGCGCTGTGATGTCACAAGTTCACAATACTTAGGGCACCAATCAGTAATATGTAGTCAGACCTGCTAAAATGTGGTGTCATATATTGCGCCAACATATTCGCATCATTAGTGCCGATTAGCGCAATCGCGAGTATATTGGAGCGCTCTATCTGCATATAAAGCTATTGTGATGTTCTGCCGTGCCGACCATTGTCTCCAGTCTCAGGAAACTTCTAGCAGCTTGGAAGATGTAGCAATAGTGACCCACGCCTGTATTTTGTGTGCATTACGGGAATATCACATTACTGATTTTTCGCAATCAAGAAAATAATCTCGAATTCGTGAATATATGACGAATATTCGTGAAATATTGCGAATTCGAATATAGCCCCTGCCACTCATCACTAATAACTTCATGAAACCAAATATAACAATGGCCACAGAATGGCAGCAAAGCGCACTAAGCGTAGCGGACAACAGCTGTAACAGTGAATACCATTACTACGGAGGATCCCGGAGCCGTTACCTGGGGCGGCACAAACACCTCCTCAGGCGCCGTCTTCTATCAACCTGGTCCTCACTGTCTGAACTGCTCCAGTGGTTGGTGCACATGAGAAGCGATATCATCGGGCTTCATTGTTTCCACGCCTTGGGCGTTAGAGGCGAAGTGTTACGGGTCAGCGAGTGTCAGACCACTGGGCCAAGTTACTGGTTTGGCTTTGGCTAAACCCTAAGGATGTTACACAGTATTTACCCTTTAACCGCTGTACATGCATCTCTGATGCTGCAGGGAAGCAACTGGACCATGACCCCCTGGAATAAATAGTGATGCAGAGGGCCCATATAAATAGTGCTGTACGGGGCCCATATAAATAGTGCTGTACGGGGCCCATATAGTTCTGTACAGGGTCCATATAGTGCTGTATGGGGCCCATATATATAGAGCTGTACAGGGCCCATATAGTGCTGTACGGGGTCCATATAGTGCTGTATGGGGTCCATATAGTGCTGTATGGGGCCCATATAAATAGTGCTGTACGGGGCCCATATAAATAGTGCTGTACGGGGCCCATATAGTTCTGTACAGGGTCCATATAGTGCTGTATGGGGCCCATATATATAGAGCTGTACAGGGCCCATATAGTGCTGTACGGGGTCCATATAGTGCTGTATGGGGTCCATATAGTGCTGTATGGGGCCCATATATATAGAGCTGTACGGGGCCCATATATATAGAGCTGTACGGGGTCCATATAGTGCTGTACGGGGCCCATATATATAGAGCTGTACGGGGCCCATATATATAGAGCTGTACGGGGTCCATATAGTGCTGTACGGGGCCCATATATATAGAGCTGTACGGGGCCCATATATATAGAGCTGTACGGGGTCCATATAGTGCTGTACGGGGCCCATATATATAGAGCTGTACGGGGCCCATATATATAGAGCTGTACGGGGTCCATATAGTGCTGTATGGGGCCCATATATATAGAGCTGTACGGGGCCCATATATATAGAGCTGTACGGGGTCCATATAGTGCTGTATGGGGTCCATATAGTGCTGTATGGGGCCCATATATATAGAGCTGTACGGGGCCCATATATATAGAGCTGTACGGGGTCCATATAGTGCTGTATGGGGCCCATATATAGAGAGCTGTACGGGGCCCATATAGTGCTGTACAGGGCCCATATAGTGCTGTACGGGGCCCATATTGTGCTGTACAGGGCCATATAAATAGTGCTGTACAGGGTCCATATAAATAGTGCTGTACGGGGCCCATATAAATAGTGCTTTCCGGGGCCATATTATTAGTGCTGTGCGGGGCCCATATAAATAGTGCTGTGCGGGGCCCATATAAATAGTGCTGTACGGGGCCCATATAAATATTGCTGTGCGGGGTCCATATAAATAGTGCTGTGCGGGGCCATATAAATAGTGCTGTACAGGGCCCATATAGTGCTGTACGGGGCCCATATAAATAGTGCTGTACAGGGCCCATATAGTGCTGTACGGGGCCCATATAAATAGTGCTGTACGGGGCCCATATAGTATTGTACGGGGTCCCTATATAGTGCTGTACGGGGCCCATATAGTGCTGTACGGGGCCCATATAAATAGTGCTGTACGGGGCCCATATAGTGTTGTACGGGGTCCATATATATAGTGCTGTACGGCGCCCATATAGTGTTGTGCGGGGCCCATATAAATAGTGCTGTACGGGGCCCATATAAATAGTGCTGTACGGGGCCATATATATAGTGCTGTACGGGGCCATATATATAGTGCTGTATGGGGCCCATATAGTGCTGTACGGGGCCATATAAATAGTGCTGTACGGGGCCATATAAATAGTGCTGTACGGGGCCCATATAGTGCTGTGCGGGGCCCATATAAATAGTGCTGTGCGGGGCCCATATAAATAGTGCTGTACGGGGCCATATAAATAGTGCTGTACGGGGCCCATATAGTGCTGTACGGGGTCCATATAAATAGTGCTGTACGGGGCCCATATAAATAGTGCTGTACGGGGTCCATATAAATAGTGCTGTACGGGGTCCATATAAATAGTGCTGTGCGGGGCCCATATAAATAGTGCTGTACGGGGTCCATATAAATAGTGCTGTATGGGGCCCATATAGTGCTGTACGTGGTAAATATAAATAGTGCTGTACGGGGCCAATATAGTGCTGTACGGGGCCATATAGTGTTGTACGGGGCCCATATAAATAGTGCTGTACGGGGTCCATATAAATAGTGCTGTATGGGGCCCATATAGTGCTGTACGTGGTCCATATAAATAGTGCTGTACGGGGCCAATATAGTGCTGTACGGGGCCATATAGTGTTGTACGGGGCCCATATAAATAGTGCTGTACGGGGCCCATATAAATAGTGCTGTACGGGGTCCATATAAATAGTGCTGTACGGGGCCATATATATAGTGCTGTATGGGGCCATATATATAGTGCTGTTTGGGGCCCATATAGTGCTGTACGGGGCCATATAAATAGTGCTGTACGGGGCCATATAAATAGTGCTGTACGGGGCCCATATAGTGCTGTGCGGGGCCCATATAAATAGTGCTGTGCGGGGCCCATATAAATAGTGCTGTACGGGGCCCATATAGTGCTGTACGGGGTCCATATAAATAGTGCTGTATGGAGCCCATATATATAGTGCTGTACGGGGGCCATATATATATAGTGCTGTACGTGGTCCATATAAATAGTGCTGTACGGGGCCAATATAGTGCTGTACGGGGCCCATATATATAGTGCTGTACGGGGCCCATATAAATAGTGCTGTACGGGGCTCATATAGTGCTGTACGGGGCCCATATATGATGTGCTGTACAGGGACCATATAGTGCTGTACGGGGGCCATATAAATAGTGCTGTATGGGGCCCATATAGTGCTGTACGGGGTCCATATAAATAGTGCTGTATGGGGCCCATATAGTGCGGTACGGGGTCCATATATATATAGTGCTGTACGGGGTCCATATAAATAGTGCTGTACGGGGCCAATATAGTGCTGTACGGGGCCCATATAGTGCTGTACGGGGCCATATATATAGTGCTGTACGGGGCCATATAAATAGTGCTGTACGGGGCCCATATAGTGCTGTACGGGGCCAATATAGTGCTGTACGGGGCCCATATAGTGCTGTACGGGGCCATATAAATAGTGCTGTACGGGGCCCATATAGTGCTGTACGGGGTCCATATATATATAGTGCTGTACGTGGTCCATATAAATAGTGCTGTACGGGGTCCATATAAATAGTGCTGTACGGGGCCAATATAGTGCTGTACGGGGCCATATAGTGTTGTACGGGGCCCATATAAATAGTGCTATACGGGGCCATATAAATAGTGCTGTATGGGGCCCATATAGTGCTGTACGGGGTCCATATAAATAGTGCTGTACGGGGCGATATATATAGTGCTGTACGGGGTCCATATAGTGCTGTACGGGGTCCATATAAATAGTGCTATACGGGGCCATATAAATAGTGCTGTATGGGGCCCATATAGTGCTGTATGGGGCCATATAAATAGTGCTGTACGGGGCGATATATATAGTGCTGTACGGGGTCCATATAAATAGTGCTGTACGGGGTCCATATAAATAGTGCTGTACGGGGTCCATATAAATAGTGCTGTACGGGGCGATATATATAGTGCTGTACGGGGTCCATATAAATAGTGCTGTACGGGGCGATATATATAGTGCTGTACGGGGTCCATATAAATAGTGCTGTGCGGGGCCCATATAATGCTGTACGGGGTCCATATAAATAGTGCTGTACGGGGCCCTATCTGCGATTTAGAGAACATAAAGATGGGTTGTAACGGGCATCGGTGCCGTGCGCCTCGTAGAACACATCAAAGATGTGCATCAAGGTAATTAAGAGGAGTTAGAATGTGCGGGCATTGAGAGGGTTAATCTACCGGCGAGAGGTGGCGATAGGAGACGTATTTTGCTACAGAGAGAAGCCCAATGCTCCGGGAGGATTAGGTTTCAATGATAAGAATGATCCTGATGTCTTTGTATGATTTTAATGTTTTCATTTATTTGTAGAGGTGATCCGACGGTATGATTGATGCACCTGTCCAGGGAGGAGACAGGTATTTACGGCGCTCCCCTTCCGCGTCACAGGAGGCTTGACAAAGCGCGATCTTAGCGCGAAACGTCTGTCGCCTTACCTTGCTGCAATTGTGACCCACATCCGCTATGTTTTAACCCGAAATAAAGCTACGATTTGTGAAGATCCGGTGAGTGACGCTTTTTTCCTCTAGTTTTCATGCAACTATTAGGGTCCATTCACACGTCCGTTTTTTCTTTCCTGATCTGTTCCGTTTTTTGCTGAACAGATCTGGACCAGATCTAGACCCATTCATTTTCAATGGGTCCTGTAAAAAATCGGACAGCACAATGTGTGCTGTCCGTTTCCGTTGTTCCGTTCCGCATGTCCGTTTAAATATAAAACATGTCCTATTCTTTTCCGCAAAATTCGGATCCTGGTACAATACAAAGTCAATGGATCCGCAAAAAACGGAAGACATTCGGATGTCATTATGTATGCCATCCGTTGTATGCGGATTCCGTTCCTGGAAATTACATTTTAATTTTTTATTTTTTTTTCAAAGAAATCCAAACAACTTTATTTGCTGATTGAAATTTATGCATGTTTCCGTTTTTTGCGGATCCGCAAAAAAGGATGACATACGGATGACATACGGAAACATTTTCAGGAACAACGGATCCGCAAAAAACGGACCGAAAATCGGGATATAGAAAAATACTGACGTGTGAATGTAGCCTAAGTCTGTTTGTTCTGAGCACCACCTGTTTCACTGCACGGTTGCTGAGAAGAGTGTTATCGGCATCGGACCGCATTTGGTAATGCCGGCTGTGATTTATTTTTTGTTGTCCACTTATAATATACAGTACAGACCAAAAGTTTGGACACACCTTCTCATTCAAAGAGTTTTCTTTATTTTCATGACTATGAAAATTGTAGATTCACACTGAAGGCATCAAAACTATGAATTAACACATGTGGAATTATATACATAACAAAAAAGTGTGAAACAACGGAAAATATGTCATATTCTAGGTTCTTCAAAGAAGCCACCTTTTGCTTTGATTACTGCTTTGCACACTCTTGGCATTCTCTTGATGAGCTTCAAGAGATAGTCACCTGAAATGGTTTTCACTTCACAGGTGTGCCCTGTCAGGTTTAATAAGTGGGATTTCTTGCCTTATAAATGGTGTTGGGACCATCAGTTGCGTTGAGGAGAAGTCAGGTGGATACACAGCTGATAGTCCTACTGAATAGACTGTTAGAATTTGTATTATGGCAAGAAAAAAGCAGCTAAGTAAAGAAAAACGAGTGGCCATCATTACTTTAAGAAATGAAGGTCAGTCAGTCAGCCGAAAAATTGGGAAAACTTTGAAAGTAAGGGCTATTTGACCATGAAGGAGAGTGATGGGGTGCTGCGCCAGATGACCTGGCCTCCACAGTCACCGGACCTGAACCCAATCGAGATGGTTTGGGGTGAGCTGGACCGCAGAGTGAAGGCAAAAGGGCCAACAAGTGCTAAGCATCCCTGGGAACTCCTTCAAGTCTGTTGGAAGACCATTTCAGGTGACTACCTCTTGAAGCTCATCAAGAGAATGCCAAGAGTGTGCAAAGCAGTAATCAAAGCAAAAGGTGGCTACTTTGAAGAACCTAGAATATGACATATTTTCAGTTGTTTCACACTTGTTTGTTATGTATATAATTCCACATGTGTTAATTCATAGTTTTGATGCCTTCAGGGTGAATCTACAATTTTCATAGTCATGAAAATAAAGAAAACTCCTTGAATGAGAAGGTGTGTCAAACTTTTGGTCTGTACTGTACTTTGCAACATAGAAAGCATATTCTAGTGGATTTGTATTGTGCAGCATTGTGACTGGTGAGCGGTTCTGCAGCTACAAAGAGTGACAAACGCAATTAGAAAAAATTATTATAACTGGTGTGATATACCAGTCGCCCCCCAAAAAAACTGATAGAAGCGGGTGTTATTGCGCAAATTCAAATATTACCCCTGCCGCTCATCTCTTCCTCAATGTCGCAAAAATTGTTGCCAACCATCTTTTCTAATGGCATTCAACTTCGGTCTGGTGGAAACAGTTGCAGTAGTAGGTCTCGCCTATTTTGCGCGTACGCGAAAATTATATTGCCGATATTTCGCATTGAAAAAAATGATGAATGGAGATCGCAAATTGGAATAATCCATCTGGTGTCACTGTCCATGTTGTGGGACTATTTGTGCACTTTCTAGTTATTATTTCTTGGCTGCAAATATGAGCTGAGTGTTTTTCAGGTTCGCCTGCCATTAAAATGAATGGGACCCGCCGCAAACTTGTGGTTCGCGAACATTTGATTGCGTTCGCACACCATCCCGGCAGATGTTCGTCCATCGCTAGTGAACAATGCCCTGCGGAACCAGATGATGAATGCCACACAACTTCAGGCACATTTAAGGGAGCTGAGAGGCACCCAAGTGTCGTGTCAGACCATTCAAAACCGTTTACACCAGTGCGGTCTGTGTGCTAGACAACCTGCAAACTGGTTTCCTCCAAACATGAGACTTACGATTGAGTTTATTAATCTTGGTTTTATCAGACCAGAGAATCTTGTTTCTTACAGTCTGAGAGTCCTTTAGGTGCTTTTTTGATAACTTTCATGTGTGTTTTATGAAGGAGAGGCTTCTTTCTAACCACTCTGCTTTTATAAGAGTCAACCTGTCAGCATTTTCAGTTGACAGGCCGATACGCTTATCTGTTATTATGCCCCCAGCAGCACTAAATACCCGCTCAGACAAAACGCTGGCGGCAGGTCAGGCCAGCACCTCCAAGGCGTAGAGCGCCAGTTCGTGCCACGTGTCCAGCTTGGACACCCAGTAGCTGTAATGCACTGAGGGATCACTGAGGACGCTGACACGGTCTGCTATGTACTCCTTCACCATCTTCCAAAATCTTTCCCTCTTTGTGACAGTAGGCCGCACATCAGGGTGAGGGTGCTGGCGGGTGTCATGAAACTGTCCCAGGCTTTGGAGAGTGTTGCCCTGCCTCTGTTGGAACTGCTGTGTGTTCCCCTCGTCTCTCCTCCTAAGTTGCCTATGGAAGTATGGACTCTGCCGCCAGCGTTGTCAGATGGAAATGTTTGAAGCAAATTTTCAACAAGGACCTTCTGGCATTGCACCGTTTTGCTCGTCCTTTACACCAGAGGAATGAGAGATGAGAAGTTCTCTTTGTAGCGGGGGTCAGGAAAGGTGAACACCCAGTAATCCGTGTTGTCTAAAATGCATATAACGTGAGGGTCGCGGGAAAGGCAGCCTAGCATGAAGTCAGCCATGTGTGCCAGAGTACCAACAGGCAAGACTTCGCTGTCATCATCAGGAGGAAGACTCTCAATCTCCTCATCCTCTTCCTCCTCTTTTGCCCACCCACGCTGAACAGATGGAATTATAGTTCCATGGGTACTACCCTCTGTAGTGGAGGTAACCGTCTCCTGCTCCTCCTCCCCTTCATCATCCAATTCACACTGAAAGCACGAACCGAGGGTGGTCTGGCTATCACCCTGTGTAATGTCTTCCCCCAGTTCCACCTCTTCCACACCATGTTGCAGCTAGTATTCCACAACTGCCCTCTGCTGCTCACAAAGCCTGGCCAACATGTGGAACGTCGAGTTCCAGCGCGCGCTCACGTCACACAACAGCCGGTGAGCTGGCAATTTCAAGCGCTGCTGCAGCATTGACAGACCGGCTGAAGCTGACGATGACTTGCGGAAATGGGCACACACGCAGCGCACCATCACCAGTAGCTCAGGCAAATTGGGGTAGGTTTTGAGAAATCACTGAATCACTAAGTTTAAGACGTGGGCTAGGCATGGGATGTGTGTGAGCTTGCCGAGCTCCAAAGCCACCACCAACTTACGGCCATTATCAGACACAACCATGCCTGGTTCTAGGTTAAGTGGCGAGAGCCACAGCTCAGTCTGGTCCCTTATCCCCTGCCACAGCTCTGTCTGGTCTCTTATCTCCTGCCACAGCTCAGTCTGGTCTCTTATCCCCTGCAATAGCTCTGCGGCGGTGTGCTGTTTGTCCACTAAGCATATCAGCTTCAGCACGGCCTGTTGCCGCTTCCCCACTGCAGTGCTACACTGCTTCCAGCTACAGGCTGATGGCTGACTGGTGCTGCACGCAGATAATTCGGAGGTGGAAGTGGAGGCGGAGGAGGAGAAGTGGGGGTTGGAGCCACTAAAGTAAGTGCTGGCGGAAACCATGACCGACGTAGGGCCCGCAATCCTTGGTGTCGGTAGCACCTATGCCATCCAAGGGTACGATTCACTCCCGGCCTTTACAACATTCACCCAGTTTGCGTTCAGGGAAATGTAGCGTCCCTGGCTAAATGCACTTTCCATGTGTCCGTGGTTAAGTGGAACTTCCCAGTAACTGCGGTGGTCAGGGCACATGTGGTGTTTCGGGACATATGCTGGTGTAAGGCGGGCACGGCACACCCTGAAAAATAGTGGCGGCTGGGGACAGAGTAATGCGGGGCGGCCGCCAACATCAGGCTGCGGAAGGCCTCAGTGTCCACAAGCCTAAATGACAACATTTCCAGGGCCAGTAATTTGGAAAGGTGCACATTTAGCGCTATGGCCTGTGGGTGGGTGGCTGTGTATTTGCGCTTGCGTTCAAATGCCTGGGGTAAGGACATTTGGAAGCTGCGCTGGGACAGGGAAGTGGTCGCTGATGGTGCTTGCAAAGGTCCAGGTGCAGGGCGGGAGGCATCCGGGCCTGAGTCTTCGACGAGAGATTGGCCAGCAGCACGTAACATAGGGGAAGAGAAGTCAGTGGTGTGACCCGCAGACACAGATTTTGGCCCCAGGCGTTCGTCCCTCTTATTACGGTGCTTGGATGCCATGTGGCGGATCATGCTGGTGGTGGTGAGGTTGCTAGTGTACACACCCCGGCTCATTTTGGTACCGCACAGGTTGCAAACTACTATTCTTTTGTCATCCGCGCCATACTGCGGAACACCTACCCCTTGGCAAGGGAGATTTCCACAAGGGGGTGCTCTGTGGAACAGTTGCGGGCCTGTTTGGTGTGGCCCGCCTTCTCCCTGTTGCCGCCCCACTGCCTCTTCCAGCCTGTTGAGGTGCTGCAGATCCCTCCCCCCCCCTCTGTACTGCTGTCCTCGCTCGGCTTTCCACCTTCCCTGTTTGGGTCAGTACAGTACACTGTATGTCACCGCACACGTTACAGTGCACATGTGCCCCTGGTCATGTCACTGTCCGCAGAGGACACCGTCTATGGAAAAAGTACACTGGATGTCACTGATATTTTTGGGATGTGCACACTTTACACAGGAGATGTGGCGCGGATAATTTAACTGTCTGCAGCGGCCTATTAGACGCTATTTAGCGCAGAATGCTCTAAAAATATATATTGCTGCTGTCACACACAATTGTCCTTAAAAGGACTTTTGGGTCTCTGAAAACATTTTCTAAAAATAATCTTCCAATAACACTCCCTACACTGCCTGTCCCTTCCTGTGCTCAGCTCTCCCTGACCAAGACTGAGCCGAACACGTGTCATCGGGTGCTTTATAGCACCCAATGAGGCGTTCCGGCCAGCCAATCACTGTAATGCCAGTAACCAACATGGCTACGGCATTACAGTGCCTGCCAGTACCTCCCTGCACGTTTATTGGCTGCATAGGAGCCGCGAAACGTGCGGGGAGGAGACTCGAGCATTGCGCTCAAGCTCATGCGGTACTCGGCCGAGTACCGCCATGTGTCAAGCATCGAGATGCTCGAGCCGAACTGGTATTTGGCAGAGCATGCTCGATCAACACTACTCTTTTCCCCTCATAGCTTGGTTTTTGTGATATGCATTGTCAGCTGTGAGATCTTACATAGACAGGGCTGTGTCGTTACAAATCATGTCCAATTCACCGAATTTACCACAGGTGACTCCAATCGAGGCGTAGAACATCTCAACCGTGATCAGGAGAAATGGTAAGCCCCAGAGCTAAATGTCCAAGCAATGGGTCTAAATACTGATGTCAATGCAAAATTTTGGTTTTTCCTTTTTAAAGCGAACCTTTCACCTGGATTTCGCTTAATAAACTATCAAAAGTACCTTGTAGATCATCCTCATTGTGTTCGCACACGGTCTTGTCCCGCTTTTCTGCCATGTATATGCATGGAAAAATCGCCTTATAAAGTACTCTTCTCCAGCTCCACAAGTTACGGTAGAAGTCAAGGGGGTAGCCCTTCCCTCACTCCGGGCTGTAACTCCCCTGCCCTAACCCCGCCTCTATGCAGTCTAATTGACACGCTCAGTCGCCGGGACCGCGCTTGTACAGGCGGCGCATGCGCCGTCGGACTCAAGCGCGATCCTGTAACTGAATCGCGCATGCGCCGTCCCCGATGCCTGCCTGTCTTCTCTTCCTCACGCGCGATTCAGTTACAGGATAGCGCTTGAGTCCGACGGCACATGCGACGCCTGTACAAGCGCGGTCCCGGCGACTGAGCCGGGTGTCAATTAGACTGCATAGAGGCGGGGTTAGGGCAGGGGAGTTACAGCCTGGAGTGAGGGAAGGGCTACCCCCTTGGCTTCTAACGTGACTTGTGGAGCTGGAGAAGAGTACTTTATAAAGAGATTTTTCCATGCATATACATGGCAGAAAAGCGGGACAAGACCGTGTGCGAACACAATGAGGATGATCTACAAGGTACTTTTGATAGTTTATAAAGTGAAATCCAGGTGAAAGGTTCGCTTTAATAAATGTACAAACATTTCTAAAATTCTCTTTTCACTTTGTCATTACGAGGCATTAAGTGCAGATTGACAAGGGAAAACTAGAATTATTGTTTATTTTAGCACAAGGAAACAACATAACAAACCTTAAAAATGTGAAAGGGTCTGAAGACTTTCTGAATGCATTGTATATAATGTAACATACACAGGCTATGCACTTGACTTATTTCACACTATATTACATGATATACCTGCTATACTGCACATAACTCTAACTGACATTATATATGTATCACGCTATGCACTATACTCACTCTACTCTATATAAATACCATGTTATGCCTTCTCTATTTTCCACTCTGGTGCTGTGTATTTGGCTGGTGGGGCAGCCACGACTCCGTTGCTGACTCTCAGAGGTCGTGACAGGTCTGTCTGCTTATTCCTAGCGCTGAACCACCTGCTGACTTATAGTTATAGAATGGGTAAAGTTCATGGGGGGCTTACAGTTCTGGAGGCAGGCTGGCTCTTCGTAAGGGACAGATGGCGGAGTGCACAGAAGTGGGGAACCGGATAGAACGGTGGCTGCGTAGCCGTGCTGCACTCACTCTACAGCTTGCCAAAATGACCATCTGACTGCCTGAAAATGACAGCTGTGCTACCGGTCCTCCTGTACAAAGGGGTGGTTTTAACTGTGTAAGTGCCCCTTAGCCACATTCGTACAGTCTAAACATTAAAGGGGTTAACGTACAGTACAGACCAAAAGTTTGGACACACCTTCTCATTCAAAGAGTTTTGAAAATTGTAGATTCACACTGAAGGCATCAAAACTATGAATTAACACATGTGGAATTATATACATAACAAACAAGTGTGAAACAACTGAAAATATGTCATATTCTAGGTTCTTCAAAGTAGCCACCTTTTGCTTTGATTACTGCTTTGCACACTCTTGGCATTCTCTTGATGAGCTTCAAGAGGTAGTCACCTGAAATGGTTTTCACTTCACAGGTGTGCCCTGTCAGGTTTAATAAGTGGGATTTCTTGCCTTATAAATGGGGTTGGGACCATCAGTGGCGTTGAGGAGAAGTCAGGTGGATACACAGCTGATAGTCCTACTGAATAGACTGTTAGAATTTGTATTATGGCAAGAAAAAAGCAGCTAAGTAAAGAAAAACGAGTGGCCATCATTACTTTAAGAAATGAAGGTCAGTCAGTCAGCCGAAAAATTGGGAAAACTTTGAAAGTAAGGGCTATTTGACCATGAAGGAGAGTGATGGTGTGCTGCGCCAGATGACCTGGCCTCCACAGTCACCGGACCTGAACCCAATCGAGATGGTTTGGGGTGAGCTGGACCGCAGAGTGAAGGCAGAAGGGCCAACAAGTGCTAAGCATCTCTGGGAACTCCTTCAAGACTGTTGGAAGACCATTTCAGGTGACTACCTCTTGAAGCTCATCAAGAGAATGCCAAGAGTGTGCAAAGCAGTAATTAAAGCAAAAGGTGGCTACTTTGAAGAACCTAGAATATGACATATTTTCAGTTGTTTCACACTTGTTTGTTATGTATATAATTCCACATGTGTTAATTCATAGTTTTGATGCCTTCAGTGTGAATCTACAATTTTCAAAACTCTTTGAATGAGAAGGTGTGTCCAAACTTTTGGTCTGTACTGTAAAAAAGAATAAAAATTAGATATATAGGACACGGCAATCTCTTTCTAACAAATCTAGAACCAGCCCTGTACCTGACATGGATTTCTTCTCAGTGTTAATTTCCTGATATTTAACAAGACTGCTTTTGGTGAAAACATTTACTGCATTTTAAGTATAAATAAATAAACCGTTTTGTAGTTTTGATATAAAAGCGTTTTTTATGTTATGCAAATTAGGGTCCAAGGTGCCCAGAGGGGCGTTTTTTTCACTCTCCGGAGCCCAGTGACGCCCCCTGCAGTGCCCAGCCCGCCTTAATTTGAATTCCAAGGACGCCTCCTGATCATCAAATAACCTCCCACAGCCCGGCAAACGGTTCCGCCCCCTCCCCACGTCATAGTCTACCTTATAGAAATGCCCCGCCCTTCTTCCTGTCTGCGGCCAGAAAACTCACGCAAGCGCAGTACCGCCTGCGGCCTGCGTGATCATCAACGTCCTGAGGGCAACAGCGCTCAGGTCACATCACTGGGCTCGGCGCATGCCCAGTAAGACTTTTGAGGCTGTTGCCCTCAGGAGGTTGATGATCGCCCAGGCGCAGGCCGCTGGCAGTACTGCGCCTGCGCGAGTTTTCTGGCCGCAGACAGGAAGAAGGACGGGGCTTTTCTATAAGGTAGACTATGACGTGGGGAGGGGGCGGAACCGTTTGCCGGGCTGTGGGAGGTTATTTGATGATCAGGAGGCGTCCTTGGAATTCAAATTAAGGTGGGCTGGGCACTGCAGGGGGCGTCACTGGGCACCGGAGAGTGAAAAAAACACCCCCCTGGGCTCCTTGGACCCTAATTAGCATAACATAAAAATCGCTTTTATCAAAATTACAAAACTAAAATAAGTAAAAAGAAGACTGCTGGAAATAAGGTACTTTAGTCAACATAGCGATGGTGCCAGCTTAAAATGGTAAAAGCAGGTGACAGATTCCCTTTAATATAAAGAGCAGTCCTTTGAATAATCGAATGTAAAGAAAACGACAGTCCTTTATAAAGAAACGATGATCCTTTAGGTTATATGTAGCTTGATTTACTTGCAAATATTAATAAATAGTTCTACTAACTGTACGTTTGCTTCAGCGTCTCTACCAGAGGCGTCCCTCGTGCACGAGGATGGTGAGTGCTGGTTTATTTATTTATAATATTTCCAATTCACCAAGTGACTGGGTGAGCCACTTTTAAACCTAGCACCCTCACCAATATTATTTGAGTTAAGTGAGCCACTATATCAATTCATACTCCTAAATTTACTGCATTTTGCTTATTAAAAAAACTCTCCTGTGTGAATTCGCTGATGTTTCTCCATATGATATTTGAACATAAAGCTTTTTTAACATGCTGAACATGAAAATGGCATCTCTCCTGTGTGACATCTTAGATGAATCCTAAGGTACCATTTCTGACTAAAACACTTCTCACATTTCGGACATGAAAATGGCTTCTCCCCCGTGTGACTTCTAGATGACTCACAAGACCTGATCTATGACTAAAACACTTCTCACATTCCAGACATGAAAATGGCTTCTTCCCCGTGTGACTTCTTAGATGACTCGTAAGACCTGATCTATGACTAAAACACTTCCCACATTTAGGACATGAAAATGGTTTCTCCCCTGTGTGAGCTCTCACATGATAAAGAAGATGTGATTTAGAGGTAACATTTTTCTCACATTCTGAACATGAAAATGGCTTCTCACCTGTGTGAGTTCTCAGATGTTCCTTAAGATTATATTTCCTATTAAAACACTTCTCACATTCAATACATGAGAATGGTTTCTCCCCTGTGTGAGTTGTTTGATGATGTATAAGATTTGATCTCTGACTAAAACACTTCCCACATTCTGAACATGAAAATGGTTTCTCTCCTGTGTGACTTATTAGATGACTCGTAAGTTCTGATTTCTGTCTAAAATACTTCTCACATTCAGGACATGAAAATGGTTTCTCCCCTGTGTGAGCTCTCAGATGTTTATGAAGATGTGATTTAGAGGTAAAATATCTCTCACATTCTGAACATGAAAATGGCTTCTCTCCTGTGTGAATTTTTAGATGACTCGTAAGACCTGATTTATTATTAAAACACTTCTCACATTCAGGACATGAAAATGGTTTCTCCCCAGTGTGAGTTTGTTGATGTTGAGCAAGATGTGATTTATAACCAAAACATTTACCACATTCCAAGCATGAAAATGGCTGCTCCCCTTTGTGTCTTCTTAGATGATCATTTAGATGTGATTTGTACCCAAAACACTTCTCACACTCAGGACATGAAAATGGCTTTTCCCCTGTATGCAATTTCAGGTGTTTATGGAGATTTGATTTCAAGTTAAAACATTTCCCACATTCAGGACACGAAAATGGCTTCTCCCCTGTGTGAATTCTCTGATGTGTTACAAGAATTGATTTATTGACAAAATGCTTCCCACATTCTAAACATGAAAATCGCTTCTCCTTTGTGTGATCCATAACATTCACAAAAATGGCTCCTCCTCGTCCAAATTCTGAGATAAAGCTTATTTATGAGTAAAATATATTCCACGATTTAAGCATTAAATTGCTTCTCTTTGTCTCTCAAGATCCGATTTCTTATAGTCTAGCCATGAAAATTGCCTTTGAACTCTGTCAATTCTCTCATATATTGCAAGACTAGATTGATTATCTTCTACTTTATACAAAGGCGATAAAGCAAAATGTCCATAGGAGCCTCTCGTCTAATCTTTACCTGAAAACGAAACAAAGGTGGAGACATTTTGAAGCCAGATTTCTGAGTGCAGAGCTTGATAAAGTTAATTATTGGGCTAATCTTTGCAAAAAAAAAGTTCACAACATTTTGCTTTTTTACGTCGCTCACTTTGGGAAAATGTGTGTGGTCAGCCTGTCAAATTAAACCAAATACATCTTTTTTAAAAGTTGCACAAAAGGGGTGCAACCTTACTCCAGTAAAAAGGTGGCTTAGAAAGTGAAATAACCTTTTCCCAAGTTATTACAAATGGGACTTTTCAATTCCAAGGATTAAAAGGGTCAACTCATCAGAGAAACCCATGTAGAATGGTTTAATTTAGTTGTTTCTTTCCGTTTAATTCCTTGTAATGTAGTTGGTTAGTGGTACCTGCAGGGGCGTAGCTAAAAGCTCATGGGTAGTGGCGTCGCTAGAGGGGGGCGAGGGGGGGCAATTGCCCCCCCTATGTTGTTCCTTGCCCCCCCAGGTGCCCCCCCGCTGATTCCCCCGAGTGAATACTAATGAGCGCTTCCATTAAGGAAGCGCTCATTAGTACAGAAGGACCAGGAAGTGGTGAACGCTCTGTACTCACCACTTCCTGGTCCTCGGCTGTCGGCTGTGCAGGGCTGCGCACAGCGTGAGGTCGCTCTGTGACCTCACGCTGTGCGCGCCAGTTTAGAGCACGCACAGTCGACTGAGGAGGGAGAAAATGGCAGGCGGCGTCCGTCCAGGAGCAGGAGAGGTAAGTGTTTTTGTTTTTTAATTTTATAAAAAATGTGGCTGCTGGGGGCATTATGGGGGCTAATAGGAGGCATATGGGGCTAATTGGAAGCATATTTGGGGGCTAATTGGAGGCATATTTGGGGGCTAATTGGAGATGTATGGGGGCATTTGGAGGCATATTTGGGGGCTAATTGGAGGCATATTTGGGGGCTAATAGGAGGCATATGGGGCTAATAGGAGGCATATGGGGCTAATAGGAGGCATATGGGGCTAATAGGAGGCATATGGGGCTAATTGGAGGCATATGGGGGCTAATAGGCATATGGGGCTAATAGGCATATGGGGCTAATAGGAGGCATATGGGGGCTAATTGGAGGCATATGGGGGCTAATTGGAGGCATATGGGGGCTAATTGGAGGCATATGGGGGCTAATTGGAGGCATATGGGGGCTAATTGGAGGCATATGGGGTCTATGGGGCTAATTGGAGGCATGGGGTTAATTTGAGGCATATGGGGGCTAATTGGGGGCTAATAGGAGGCATATGGGGGCTAATTGGGGCTAATTGGAGGCATATGGGGGCTAATTGGAGGCATATGGGGGCTAATTGGAGGCATATGGGGTCTATGGGGCTAATTGGAGGCATATGGGGTTAATTTGAGGCATATGGGGGCTAATTGGGGGCTAATAGGAGGCATATGGGGGCTAATTGGAGGCATATGGGGTCTATGGGGCTAATAGGAGGCATATGGGGGCTAATAGGAGGCATATGGGGGCTAATAAGAGGCATATGGGGGCATATGGGGGCTAATTGGAGGCATATGGGGGCTAATTGGAGGCATATGGGGGCTAATTGGAGGCATATGGGGGCTAATTGGAGGCATATGGGGTCTATGGGGCTAATTGGAGGCATATGGGGTTAATTTGAGGCATATGGGGGCTAATTGGGGGCTAATAGGAGGCATATGGGGGCTAATTGGAGGCATATGGGGGCTAATTGGAGGCATATGGGGGCTAATAGGAGGCATATGGGGGCTAATAGGAGGCATATGGGGGCTAATAGGAGGCATATGGGGGCTAATTGGAGGCATATAGGGGCTAATTGGAGGCATATAGGGGCTAATTGGAGGCATATAGGGGCTAATAGGAGGCATATGGGGGCTAATTGGAGGCATATGGGGGCTAATAGGAGGCATACGGGGGCTAATTGAAGGCATATGGGGGCTAATTGGAGGCATATGGAGCTAATTGGAGGCATATGGGGGCTAATAAGAGGCATAATGGGGGCTAATTAGAGGCATAATGTGGGCTAATGAGGCATAATGGGGGCCAATGGGGCTAATAATAAGAATAATGGGGGCTAATGAGGCATAAGGGCTTATATGGGGGCTGATATGGGAGTGATGAGAGGCATAATGAGGGCTAATGAGAGGCATAATGTGTCATCCACAGATCCCCCATAACAGTGTGTCTTCCACAGATCCACCATAACAGTGCGCCTGTGCACTGACGAGAGACAGAAAGAAGGGGAAAGAATCCGCGGAAGCAAGCAGAGGACAGCACAGCAGACGACTGAATAGCTTCTTTTGTAAGTAAATTGTTTTATTATAACTGTATCCCTGCAGACCGCAACTCTCTCGTATTTTGTAATCTTATTTTGTTTTTGCCCCCCCCATTTTTGACTGTGGTATCTTTGTGCCCCCCCTATATATTGTTCCTAGAGTCGCCACTGCTCATGGGCCCTGGTGCAAGAGTTCAGCTTGGGCCCCCGTCCCTCAGTGCTTGTTGGCAAGGGGCAGGGGAGCACATATCCTTTTTGCTGCCTGAGGCAAACATTGAAAGGGCACCCCCTCATGCCAAATTCTTAACCTAATCACTTTCCTCCAGCCAGAGGTGTAAATTGACCAGTATGCACTTTCTATAATGCCAGTGTCTTATGTGGCACAATGGTCTTTGGGCCCCCTCAGGCTCCTGGGCCCGGTAGCAACTGCTACCTCTGTACCCCCTATAGCTACGCCCCTGGGTACCTGGTATCTGGCTGCATTTTTTAGGTCTGAAGTACATGCGTACTGCACACTAAAGACCTTTAAGAGAAGCTAGATGGGTCCAGGAAGCTTGAAAACATCTGTCCATGCAATAAGGAAGCTAGTTCCACCGAGGACAAGTGTCTTCTTACTGCCACCTATCTTTGTAGTATATGGGTGTCAACCAGGTGCCAAATTAGGAACTAGTCAATGGGGAGCTCACTCATTTGTCCACTTTAACATCTATCAGTCACCAAAGAGCCCTCCTGAATCTAGATGTAAACTACACCCCTCTATTAGAGACAATCTGCTGAGGCAGTCAATAAAAACTGAAAAAATGCTCTATGAATAAGCAAGCTAATTTAGGTGCAGAAGGTAAATCGGGCAATGGAACAAAATGGGCTGTTTTAGAAAATCAGTCGACCATGGCCCAAATGATGAAAGCGGGATGTCTATGATAAAATCCATTGCGATGTGTTGCCTTGGGGTCTCAGAAATAGGTAACAGAAGAAGTACAATAGATCTACTGTCTGTGGATTTTATTCTGGGTGCAGGTTGCACAAGAAGCAACATAGTCCTTGACATCCTGAAAGAGAGTAGGCCACCAACAATATCTGGAAAGGAGAAGAAGAGCCTTGCAGAGACCAGAATGGCGCACAAATGTTGAACTGTATTCCTAGGCTAGAATATCTTTTCTTCTGGTTGCCAAAACAAAAGTTTTCCCTGGAGGAATGACTTTAATTTGCAAAGGCACTACAGGGACAATTTGAGCTGGATTAATTATATGTTTTGGTTCCTCCTTCTGATGAAGAGAATAAAAGAAAATGAGAGAGTGCATCTGCTTTGATAATCTTTAAAGCAGGATGGAAATGCAGGATATGGACTTCCAGTTCCAACAAGCGCATGTAAAGCAGCAGGAGGAAGGAGCTCCACTGTTCAGAGCCCAAGACCAAGCTGCCAACCCTTACTGAGGGGAGAATTCCCTGCTCACAGTGTCTGCACCTCTCCAATAGTGAATGGAGAGGTATTTGGTCAGAGGTGGCACGTCTGAAGGTGGCCCTTTACCTCATAGAGAAGGACGACGCAAGATGGCAGCAGCTGAACGCGTCACGTGCTCCACTCGATCTTCCTCACAGAGCCCCCCAGGCTCACAGAATTGGACTCGGAGGAGGACAAGGAACCGGAGGTACTAAAGGGGTTAGCCATATTTTGCTAAACTCTAGCAGTCGGAGTGGCAAAACTGTTAGCCCCAGACATAAAGACTACACTAGAGGCAACAGTGGCTGCGAATCTAACACAGCTCCAGGCAGACATCGACCTGCACTCCCCTCGGATAACGGAGTTAGAACAACATCTAAGCTTGCTAAAGGACGAACTAGAAAAGGCCCAGACCCAACTGCAGCACATTTTGAAATCCAATAAATCCCTACAAGAGAAAGTAGAGGACTTAGAGAATAGATCCAGAAGGAGTAATGTCCAAATTATAGGCATCCCGGAATCAATTCCACCTGGGCAACTTTCCTGGATATGTGCCATAGACATCCCTTAGGCCCTAGGCATTAATGCTCTGTGTACAGTGGAAAGAGCACATCATATAGGCCCACCAAGGAACTTACAAAATAACAACGAGGTCCCAATGCCTCGCCCAACCATTGTCAAATATCTGAACAATGCGGATAAATTTTCCTTTTTTTTTTCCTTCTCTTTTTGTAATAATATGTATATATATGTAGAGTTGAGCGAACACCTGGATGTTCGTGTTCGAGAAGTTCGGCCGAACATCCCGGAAATGTTCGGGTTCGGGATCCGAACCCGATCCGAACTTTGTCCCGAACCCCATTGAAGTCAATGGGGACCCGAACTTTTCGGCACTAAAAAGGCTGTAAAACAGCCCAGGAAAGGGCTAGAGGGCTGCAAAAGGCAGCAACATGTAGGTAAATCCCCTGCAAACAAATGTGGATAGGGAAATGAATAAAAATAAAAATTAACCAATATCAATTGGAGAGAGGTCCCATAGCAGAGAATCTGGCTTCACGTCACCCACCACTGGAACATCGCAGGGATGTAGATCAAAAAGGATGATTTATTTAGTCACATATTAAAGTGGCATAGTGACGCGTTTCAGCACTGGTGTGCTTTCATCAGACTGCAATGAAACATCTTACACTCAAGCTATTTATTCACAAATGAAACACTAAGGAACTGACATCATCAGAGAAACTCCGCCTCCCTCATTAAACATAAAATTTGCATGTCGAATATATCGCAATGAAAAATTCGCAATGAAAAGTTCGCAATGAAAAATTCGCATCCACTCTGCAGTGGCGAAGATTTTCAATCAAATATAGTCAATTTTTGCAGTGATTAGTCACGCTGAAGAAAGAAAGAAATATATTTATCAAACTCCATAAGGCCGAATGCCTCATTTTTCATTGCGAATTTTTCATTGCGATATATTCGACATGCAAATTTTATGTTTAATGAGGGAGGCGGAGTTTCTCTGATGATGTCAGTTCCTTAGTGTTTCATTTGTGTATAAATAGCTTGAGTGTAAGATGTTTCATTGCAGTCTGATGAAAGCACACCAGTGCTGAAATGCGTCACTATGCCACTTTAATATGTGACTAAATAAATCATCCTTTTTGATCTACATCCCTGCGAAGTGCCGGTCTTCTTCTCTGCAACGTTTGTTTGGACGCCATTCCACGGACACGTGCACCGCTAACTAAGGTAGTGCCGCCCTGTCTTCTACTAGAACAGTCCATTCTCAGATATTTAGGCCCCGGCACCCAGGCAGAGGAGAGAGGTCCCGTAACAGAGAATCTGTCTTCATATCATAGCAGAGAATCAGGCTTCACGTCAGCCACCACTGCAACAGTCCATTGTCATATATTTAGGCCCAGCACCCAGGCAGAGGAGAGAGGTCCCGTAACAGAGAATCTGGCTTCATGTCAGCAGAGAATCAGGCTTCATGTCATAGCAGAGAATCAGGCATCACGTCAGCCACCACTGCAACAGTCCATTGGCATATATTTAGGCCCCGGCACCCAGACAGAGGAGAGGTTCATTCAACTTTGGGTAGCCTCGCAATATAATGGTAAAATGAAAATAAAAATAGGATTGAATGAGGAAGTGCCCTGGAGTCCAATAATATATGGTTAAGGGGAGGTAGTTAATGTCTAATCTGGACAAGGGACGGACAGGTCCTGTGGGATCCATGCCTGGTTCATTTTTATGAACGTCAGCTTGTCCACATTGGCTGTAGACAGGCGGCTGCGTTTGTCTGTAATGACGCCCCCTGCCGTGCTGAATACACGTTCAGACAAAACGCTGGCCGCCGGGCAGGCCAGCACCTCCAAGGCATAAAAGGCTAGCTCTGGCCACGTGGACAATTTAGAGACCCAGAAGTTGAATGGGGCCGAACCATCAGTCAGTACGTGGAGGGGTGTGCACACGTACTGTTCCACCATGTTAGTGAAATGTTGCCTCCTGCTAACACGTTGCGTATCAGGTGGTGGTGCAGTTAGCTGTGGCGTGTTGACAAAAGTTTTCCACATCTCTGCCATGCTAACCCTGCCCTCAGAGGAGCTGGCTGTGACACAGCTGCCTTGGCGACCTCTTGCTCCTCCTCTGCCTTGGCCTTGGGCTTCCACTTGTTCCCCTGTGACATTTGGGAATGCTCTCAGTAGCGCGTCTACCAACGTGCGCTTGTACTCGCGCATCTTCCTATCACGCTCCAGTGCAGGAAGTAAGGTGGGCACATTGTCTTTGTAGCGTGGATCCAGCAGGGTGGCAACCCAGTAGTCCGCACACGTTAAAATGTGGGCAACTCTGCTGTCGTTGCGCAGGCACTGCAGCATGTAGTCGCTCATGTGTGCCAGGCTGCCCAGGGGTAAGGACAAGCTGTCCTCTGTGGGAGGCGTATCGTCATCGTCCTGCCTTTCCCCCCAGCCACGCACCAGTGATGGACCCGAGCTGCGTTGGGTGCCACCCCGCTGTGACCATGCTTCATCCTCATCCTCCTCCACCTCCTCCTCATCCTCGTCCTCCTCGTCCTCCAGTAGTGGGCCCTGGCTGGCCACATTTGTACCTGGCCTCTGCTGTTGCAAAAAACCTCCCTCTGAGTCACTTCGAAGAGACTGGCCTGAAAGTGCTAAAAATGACCCCTCTTCCTCCTCCTCCTCCTCCTCCTCCTGGGCCACCTCCTCTTCCATCATCGCCCTAAGTGTTTTCTCAAGGAGACATAGAAGTGGTATTGTAACGCTGATAACGGCGTCATCGCCACTGGCCATGTTGGTGGAGTACTCGAAACAGCGCAACAGGGCACACAGGTCTCGCATGGAGGCCCAGTCATTGGTGGTGAAGTGGTGCTGTTCTGTAGTGCGACTGACCCGTGCGTGCTGCAGCTGAAACTCCACTATGGCCTGCTGCTGCTCGCACAGTCTGTCCAGCATGTGCAAGGTGGAGTTCCACCTGGTGGGCACGTCGCATATGAGGCGGTGAGTGGGAAGGCCAAAGTTACGCTGTAGCGCAGACAGGCGAGCAGCGGCAGGATGTGAACGCCGGAAGCGCGAACAGACGGCCCGCACTTTATGCAGCAGCTCTGACATGTCGAGGTAGTTGTGAATGAACTTCTGCACCACCAAATTCAGCACATGCGCCAGGCAAGGGATGTGCGTCAAACCGGCTATTCCCAGAGCTGCAACGAGATTTCGCCCATTATCACACACCACCAGGCCGGGCTTGAGGCTCACCGGCAGCAACCACTCGTCGGTCTGTTGTTCTATACCCCGCCACAACTCCTGTGCGGTGTGGGGCCTGTCCCCCAAACATATGAGTTTCAGAATGGCCTGCTGACGTTTACCCCGGGCTGTGCTGAAGTTGGTGGTGAAGGTGTGTGGCTGACTGGATGAGCAGGTGGAAGAAGAGGAGGAGGAAGCCGAGAAGGAGGAGGTGGCAACAGGAGGCAAAGAATGTTGCCCTGCGATCCTTGGCGGCGGAAGGACGTGCGCCAAACAGCTCTCCGCCTGGGGCCCAGCTGCCACTACATTTACCCAGTGTGCAGTTAGGGAGATATAGCGTCCCTGGCCGTGCTTACTGGTCCACGTATCTGTGGTTAGGTGGACCTTGCCACAGATGGCGTTGCGCAGTGCACACTTGATTTTATCGGATACTTGGTTGTGCAGGGAAGGCACGGCTCTCTTGGAGAAGTAGTGGCGGCTGGGAACAACATACTGTGGGACAGCAAGCGACATGAGCTGTTTGAAGCTGTCTGTGTCCACCAGCCTAAATGACAGCATTTCATAGGCCAGTAGTTTAGAAATGCTGGCATTCAGGGCCAGGGATCAAGGGTGGCTAGGTGGGAATTTACGCTTTCTCTCAAATGTTTGTGAGATGGAGAGCTGAACGCTGCCGTGTGACATGGTTGAGATGCTTGGTGACGGAGGTGGTGGTGTTGGTGGTACATCCTCTGTCTGCTGGGCGGCAGGTGCCAACGTTCCTCCAGAGGCGGAGGAAGAGGCCGAGGCGGCAGCAGCAGAAGAGGCCGAGGCGGCAGCAGCAGAAGAGGTAGCAGGGGGAGCCTGAGTGACTTCCTTGGTTTTAAGGTGTTTACTCCACTGCAGTTCATGCTTTGCATGCAGGTGCCTGGTCATGCAGGTTGTGCTCAGGTTCAGAACGTTAATGCCTCGCTTCAGGCTCTGATGGCACAGCGTGCAAACCACTCGGGTCTTGTCGTCAGCACATTGTTTGAAGAAGTGCCATGCCAGGGAACTCCTTGAAGCTGCCTTTGGGGTGCTCGGTCCCAGATGGCGGCGGTCAGTAGCAGGCGGAGTCTCTTGGCGGCGGGTGTTCTGCTTTTGCCCACTGCTCCCTCTTTTGCTACACTGTTGGCTCGGTCTCACCACTGCCTCTTCCTCCGAACTGTGAAAGTCAGTGGCACGACCTTCATTCCATGTGGGGTCTAGGACCTCATCGTCCCCTGCATCGTCTTCCACCCAGTCTTGATCCCTGACCTCCTGTTCAGTCTGCACACTGCAGAAAGAAGCAGCAGTTGGCACCTGTGTTTCGTCATCATCAGAGACATGCTGAGGTGGTATTCCCATGTCCTCATCATCAGGAAACATAAGTGGTTGTGCGTCAGTGCAGTCTATGTCTTCCACCGCTGGGGAAGGGCTAGGTGGATGCCCTTGGGAAACCCTGCCAGCGGAGTCTTCAAACAGCATAAGAGACTGCTGCATAACTTGAGGCTCAGACAGTTTCCCTGGTATGCATGGGGGTGATGTGACAGACTGATGGGCTTGGTTTTCAGGCGCCATCTGTGCGCTTTCTGCAGAAGACTGGGTGGGAGATAATGTGAACGTGCTGGATCCACTGTCGGCCACCCAATTGACTAATGCCTGTACCTGTTCAGGCCTTACCATCCTTAGAACGGCATTGTATCGCTGTAAATTATGGCGGCTACTGGGACCTGAGGTAGTTGGTACACTAGGACGTGTGGCTGTGGCAGAACAGCCACGTCCTCTCCCAGCACCAGAGGGTCCACTAACACCACCACGACCTTGTCCACGTCCGCGTCCTTTACTAGATGTTTTCCTCATTGTTATCGTTCACCACAACAACAAAAATATTATTTGACCCAATGTATTGAATTCAAATTCAGGCCTTTTTTTACAGACACCTAACACTATCTGGCTATCTATCTAGGTACCGAATTACACTAATACAGGCACAGCAGTAACCACAGATTTAGCTGAATATAAATTTGAGGCCTATTATTTTGGCGCTGGGTGACAGGTATAGGTTTACTGACAGAATTAGACTTGGAAATGCACAGTAGCGTGTGAAGTTATTGTGGATGACCCTATCAGCACCTTCAATCTAATATACCCTTTTAGGGATAAATTTAAAGTAGGCCTGATACAGCAGAAACCACTAAATTAGGAAATTGCTAAATTGGGAATTGTATTTCAACCCAGAACAAAAAATGTGCTTTGACGGACACTAAATAACTTGCCCAGCCAGAACAGTACACCAGTAATGACAGATTTAGCTGGATATAAATTTGAGGCCTAGTATTTAGGCGCTGGGTGACAGGTATAGGTTTACTGACAGAATTAGACTTGGAAATGCACAGTAGCGGGTGTGTGAAGTTATTCAGAATGACCCTATGTGCACCTTGAATATTATATACCCTTTTAGGGATAGATTTAAAATAGCTCTGATACAGCAGAAACCACTAAATTGGGAAATTGCTAAATTGGGAATTTTATTTCAACCCAGAACAAAAACTGTGCTTTGACGGACACTAAATAACTTGACCAGCCACAGCAGTAACGACAGATTTAGCTGGATATAAATTTGAGGCCTAGTATTTAGGCGCTGGGTGACAGGTATACGTTTACTGACAGAATTAGACTGGGATATGGCCAAAAAATAACCACACTATTGATGGTTAAATGCACTTGGTGTGACAGCTTGACCAACCACACTATTGAGGGTTAAATGCACTTGGTGACGGGCGCAGCTTGCCCCTGATGTAGTATATGGCCAAAAAATAAACAGACTATTGCTGGTTAAATGCACTTAGTGTGACAGCTTGACCAACCACACTACTGAGGGTTAAATGCACTTGGTGACGGGCGCAGCTTGCCCCTGATGTAGTATATGGCCAAAAAATAAACAGACTATTGCTGGTTAAATGCACTTGGTGTGACAGCTTGACCAACCACACTATTGAGGGTTAAATGCACTTGGTGACGGGCGCAGCTTGCCCCTGATGTAGTATATGGCCAAAAAATAAACAGACTATTGCTGGTTAAATGCACTTGGTGTGACAGCTTGACCAACCACACCATTGAGGGTTAAATGCACTTGGTGACAGGCGCAGCTTGCCCCTGATGTAGTATATGGCCAAAAAATAAACAGACTATTGCTGGTTAAATGCACTTGGTGTGACAGCTTGACCCTGATGTAGGATTTAGCCAAAAAACAACCACACCATTGAGGGTTAAATGCACTTGGTGGCAGCTTGTGCTGGCGCACCACAAGACACAAAATGGCCGCCGATCACCCCAGAAAAAAGTGACTGAAAAACGCTCTGGGCAGCCTAAAAACAGTGAGCAATTCAATAGCAGCAGTTCAATCATCCACAGCTGCAGATCGATCACTGAATGAAGTCTTTTGGAGGAGTTAATCTGCCTAATCTCGCCCTAACGTCGCAGCTGCAACCTCTCCCTACACTGATCAGAGCAGAGTGACGGGCGGCGCTATGTGACTCCAGCTTAAATAGAGGCTGGGTCACATGGTGCTCTGGCCAATCACAGCCATGCCAATAGTAGGCATGGCTGTGACGGCCTCTTGGGGCAAGTAGTATGACGCTTGTTGATTGGCTGCTTTGCAGCCTTTCAAAAAGCGCCAAGAAAATGTCCGGGTTCGGGTCCGTGTCACGGACACCCCAAAATTCGGTGCGAACCCGAACTATACAGTTCGGGTTCGCTCATCCCTATATATATGTCCTCTTCGGAATGGGGTGTGCACCGCTTTAGAGGGAGAGGACCCTTATAGCACATATAGAAGGTTGCTACTTGGAGGGGAGAGGCAGGAGGGAGGAGATAGTTAGAGAAAAGGGAGGAAGAGCAAAAGATGAGCTCAGAGGAATTGTGGCCAACTACTACTTTATTGGGTTCGACGGTGGAGGAGATAAAGGAAAGAACTAAAAAAGAAGGAAGAGGGGAGGAGATAGCGAAGTCTCTGAGACAATGTGGGAAAAAAGTGAAGTCCAGATGAAAATGCTTTCGTGGGATCGAAGGGATAGGTGGTTTTGTGGGGCAAGGGAAAGGGATGGACAGGGTTCAGGGTTTGTTACATCTTATTTACAGCACTGTGGGGGACCCGGGCGAGGGACTATATGAGGTGTTACCATTTTTAGAAGATGGTGCGCATTGTCACATGGAATGTGAAAGGATTAAGATCACCTCATAAGAAAATAATGGTGCTCACCAGAGAGTGCGACCGGGCCTGGGGGGAAGGGGCCCCACTGCACTCCTATGTAATGGGAGCGCTCTGATGGGGCCCGGCATAAAGTACTGTGAGAAGTATGACAGCGGAGCGAGGCGCAGACGTAGCGCAGTGGAAATTGACTGGAAGGGGGAAGTGTCCAGGCAGGTTAGGGTTAATATGGATTAGGAAAGGGGGAGTGTTTCTGGGGAGGGTCTGTGGGGGTGGCAGGGAATTCGCGCGCAGTATATTAGGCTAGGGTTAGGGGCGGGAACGGCACCAGTGTCCGTTGCGCTCAGGCGAGTTGCCCACCCACCCGCCCTGTTTTAGGTTGTTTCGGGGGACTTTTTTCATGTCATAGAAGGGGGCAGGTTAACGGGGGGTCCTGGAAGGCAATTCTACGTTTTATTAGGTGCATGACACGTTGGAGCGTGCATCTTATGTGGTTTGGTAAGCTGAAAGCTGGGGGGCTCCTGTTGGGCTAAAAGGCCTACAGGGGTAGAGGAAGATATGGATTCTGGAGTATTCGGTGCCCTTGGGTCGGAGAGTGCGGCCGAGGGTAAAAGGATAAGATGTGAGGAGTGAAGATAGCAGCTTCCTTGGGTTGCCTTCTAGGATCCTTCCGCAAAGGGATTGTTGGGACATTGTACTGTTGATGTTTGCATATATGTATATCTCATGTTTGCATTATAATAATGTTGGATAAAATATTGTTATTTAATAAACGGCTGCTATGGCCTTTCCACCAAGAATTCAGGTTTTGCGTGCTTACTGGGGGTAGGGGGGAGTGGTTGGTGGGAAGAGTCTGGAAATGATCTTACCTCCTTAAGTCATGCTGGGCCCAGTCAAAGTGCTCTTCAAACATGAGGGAGCGCAGAGGCAAGGGAGGGGGGATGCACACTCACCCGTCAGTTCATTTTCATAGTGAAGCAGGGAGACCTCTCCGCTCCCTGCTTCACTGTTCTTCTGAGCTCCGCCGCTCCCCCTGTGTAAAATAACATATTAACACTTTTTAGTAGGATAGGGTATTTTAAGGACCATGAAAGGTCAGCACTTGTGTGAAGTGTCAATTTTGACAGTTCTTGAGACGACAATAGTATTTGGAAAGGTTCGGAATCCTCCTCCTCAGCATATTATTATTAGCTTTACAAATAAGGAAACTTAGAAAACCATGATGTAAGGGGTTTTACTTGTTAACCATATATGTCTGTTAGAATGGTAAATTTAGGATACAATGTAACTTTATGGAGAGTCAACCTATAAAAAGGCTTTGTCCCATGACATTGGGAGAGCATTCTTTGACAAGACACCTGTGCTCTCTACACACATTCACACATACACGGTACTTTAAGAGAATCACTTTTTCTTCACTCATTCTAAATTGGTTTATTGCTTGCTTGTTATCTTTTGAGATTCTTCTGCTGTACTTTATATTTTTCTCTTCCTAAACTTTGTAACTGTTTCTTTTTATGCGAATTAAACTCTTTTAACTTTTATCTTTCATCAAGAACTCTCCATATTTTGTTGGCTCCTTCTGAAGCATCTCTTACAAAATTAAGAAATGCTGGACGATATTTAACACCCTGCAGGCTGCACATCGCGCTGCTGGCTGTGGGAGGATCGCTGAATGCTCGGGAATCGGCCTTCGGCACAGCCAGCAGCGCGATGTGAGTGTGAGAGTGCGTCATCAGGGAAGAAGGTAAGTATGTGGTTTTTGTTTCCCATAAGGCCTCATGCACACGACCGTTGTGTGCACCCGTGGCCGTTGTGCCGTTCGCCGTTTTTTTCTGCGGCTCCATTGACTTTCAATGGGGCCGTTGAAAACTCGGCTTGTGCACCGTTTTTACACCGCGCCCGTGACCCGTGTTTCGAGGCCGTGAAAAAAATATAACCTGTCCTATTTTTTTCACGGCTAACGGATCGCGGCCCCATTGAAGTCAATGGGGCCGTTAAAAACACGTTTGCACACCCGTTTGACACCCGCGTCCGCGTCCGCGCCCGTTTTATTTATTTCATTTGCCATGGGCACTCTGTCTGGCAAAAGTTGTGGCAATAAAATTTGAAAAAAAAAAATGTACAGGAAGTTTAGGGTCACAGATTATGCTAATTTCTAGCCACCTGTGTCTGGAAGCTTCTCTGTGTGGTGAGGCAGCCATTAATTTTTCACTGAGAAGAAAATGCCGAGGTGGAATGTGGAAAAGCTCATCACCCTGGTCCAGGAGAGGCCAGAAATTTGGGATACGCGCAGCAATATATATCTGGATCGGACCAGAAAGGATGCTGCGTGGGAGCAGGTGGCCCGTAGCCTCCGAAAGAATGATTGGGCCAAAGCTGATAGCAGAGGCCGTGCTGACTTAGGTAAGTGAGAGCAATGTAGTTGTGCTGTGCGTGCCCACTGGATGGCAACCAGATTTTGTTTTAACCCTGAGTTCCCAATAGTGTTTTTTGTGCAGTTCAGCTTCATTTGCCATAAAGGGCCGCACATGCTTTGTTAAAGTGACGTCTATTACATTCCATACAACACCATTTCTAAGTGTAAATGGCTGTCCCTCCCTTTGCTCCAGCATACAGTTCTCATGTTTATAATCACATGTTTGTGCCCTTTTTGTCCCAGACACATGTCCTTGTATTTGAGCATCTTAGAGTTGTGACCGACACTTTAATTTTTAAAGTTAGGGCCACAAGGCTTACACGACTAGTCTCCTCCATCTTGTTCGTCTGCATTAGTATCCAGACACCTGCTGGACTGTACCATGTGCTGTTTATTTGGTCCTTTTTTTTTGGTACCTTGTTATTCCCGATTTGCTCCCTTTTTTGTAAAATGTCATTTTATGCTGGTTTCTTTGGATCCTTTGTAATATTTTTTTTTTTTTTTTGCTTCATTATGAACAGTGAAACAAACCAAGACTCGCTGGGCCAGTTGCCGGGACCAATTTCGGCGAGAGGTCTCCAGCAAGGGGCGTAGTGGAGAGGGTCCCTCCCGGAAGAGGCCATACATATATACTGCCCAGTTGCAGTTTCTCAGACCCGTAATGGACTTGAGGCCGTAAGTAAATTATGATTTGTTGATCCATTTCTCATTGTGCTTAATCTTTCAATTGTGTATGCCTCAGCTAATGTGTACACGAAAGTAATGGCTTCATTTCTGTTGTACTATTGAAGGCATCTACTTTCTGTGGGGCAGCCATGTACAAAATGTCACAATCCCACATTTTTTGAAGGCACACGCCAAGCATGCCTGAATACCTGTAAGTTAACCAGTCCTGCTTGGAGTTGTCGTTGTGCATCAGATGGTGGGCATCAGTTTGCACATGCCTGGGGTTGGTTGTGTCCATCACTTTATGTGAAAGGTTGCCCCCATTCAAACCCGCTGCTGAGCTGTATGATGAGACGACACGTGTAGTGCGCATATAGCACCCCCCTCTCTGTTTGGTTCCTGCTGCATCAATTTTGGGCAGGTCCCAGAACATAGATGTTTTTAATAATGAAAGGATTTCACAAACGACAAGCCACGTGCGCTCCGCACGCATTATCTCATCATACAGATGTTCTGCGTGTTTGCCTCCTGTTGGTCTTATACCACAATAATCTTGGAACTTTGCATAGGGATAGGTCATTTATACCTCAAAAGGTGCATGTCTCCCATTTTAATGCAAGTCCAGATTAGTATATCAGTTTTGACATTAGCGGGTGCTTTTATAGTTCCCATATAGATTCCTTTTTTTTACTGACATGTCGGAATTTGATCACCATTTGGTATTGGCCACGTCATTCACATTGCTTTCAATGTATGGCACCAGGACCAACATTGATTCCTTGGTTTGTTTGTGTTCAATGAAAAAAAAACCAGAATCCAATGATGTTCCTTCTAGGCTTGACCACCCGTCTCTGAATGACTGCTCTCATCATGCACATTTGTGGCCCAGTACATGTTATTATTTTGCTGGAAAATAAGTTCGACCAGTTAGACCCTACCTCTTGTATGTTGGTATGGTTGAAGCAGGCCACATACTGGTGAGATGGCGTCAATATCCGCACTGGTTTGGTGCCTGGAATGAATATTCCTCTTCTTTCGCTGGACTGCTTCAACCATCAAACCATGTTTTACCATTACATTACCATTTGCGCTTTACCAGTTGTGACCCATCTTGCCCTATATATTGTAAATACATTTGGAATTGCACTGTTCACATAGATGCATGTGTTTATTGCATATTCTCTTACATTATGTTGTTTCGAGCCACTCCATATGTATAGTGTCTGTATACAGCTGATCACACCTAATATCACTGTTTATTTTCTGTTAAATTTAAAAAGAGATATCTAATTGAGTTTTTACATGTCTTTGAAAAACAGTACTGTGGACAGTCTGGAACCCTCTGGGGAGTCGTCGACAGATGGAAGTGAAACCCCAGCTGTTTTCTCCCCTGCAATTAGTCCGGAACCGACGCCAGCAGAGGAGCCGGAGGAGTCGTCACAGGGCCAGCACCAACAGCCCAGTCCACCCCGTGTCAGGCAGCCGCACCGAAGACGCCCCCGCCAAGTCCCTCCCTCCACCTCTGTGCCAGAGAGTCGGGAGGTTATTGACGCACGCGTCATTGATTTTCTGGCACAGAGGCGGAGTGACGGAGTGGAGGAGAAGATGCTTCGCGGATTGGCGCCCCTTCTGAAAAAAGTGCCGGAACCGGACCACAACGCATGCGTGGCTTCTATAGCGGTGGTCATGAAGATGTTCGCCATCCCAAATCATGGGGACATCCTGGGCCATTTGAACAGATGGATGGTGGATCTTGAAAATGAGGGGCAACCCCAAGTGGCCGGCCAATTTGGACGGGAAAGGCAACCAACTCAGGCGCCTTCTTTTGCCCCACACCCCCAGTACGGGCCACCCCATGGCCATTTGCAAGGGGCATCACAGCCCATTTTCCAGGGCAGTTTGCCCACTGTCCCACAACAGCAGGCTCAAGGAAGGCCACGGTCCTCCTTTCCGGCAGGGTCTTTCACCCAGGACCTCTTTGAGTTATGATTTTCTTTTTTGGGGGGTGGTTTTTCTGTTTCAATTTGTTTGGTTGTGTTTATTTGTCAAAATATTGATTCTAACCTGTTTTGGTGCTGAATATTTTTGAAAAAAGTTATTTTGTGCACTAAAAATGTGTCTGGTTTTATTTTCTAACATTCCACAAACCATTAACCTTATCATTTGGTGTATCATGCCCAAAAACACACACACAGTATCTACACATGCAACACTTTATTAAGATGCACCGCACCTTTAAATTTATTAACTTTCAACATGAGGTATTAGAAAATTTTATGGACCAAATACTCGAAGTTTAATGATGAAATAGTCTAAATAAATTTAGACCAAAGCATCATTTAAATTAAATGTGTAGATTAAATAAAATATGCGATGTCCACAAAATCTCAGCCCGCAAGCCCACGTCAAGGGTCCTCATTACCTTGCGAGTCCCTACACTCCACTAATACAATAAATTCAAGTAATCTATCTAGAAAATAACAAAAAACTAACGAGCCCAGAAGATTTCAAAAACTGCCACGAATAGCGTCCCTCTGCCATGGCAAGGACCCCTCTGGGCTGTGAAAGTAGTCTGCAAAGAGTTCACGAACTGCAATGCCTGCAGTCCCTGGTCGTCTATGCAGGGTCCTTTCCAAGCCCAAATCTGAAGACGTTGGAAGATCTTCCAAGTCTACAGAAGAGGAAGCCTCGTGAATCCTGGTGAAGTTGTGCAGAACAACACAAGCTTGAATCACCAGGGTAGCATTCTCCGGATCCATCTGTATGGATGACAAGAACACCCTCCACTTGCTAGAGAGTATCCCGAAAGCGCACTCCACATACCGACGGGCACGAGTCAACCGGTAGTTGAAGATACGCCTCCTGACATCCAAACCACGCTTTGGGAAGGGCCGCATAACATGTGGAGTCAATGCAAACCCTTCATCCGCCACGATGACAAATGGAGCCGGCGGACGGGCATATCCAGGGCAGTGTTCTGGACTCGGGCAGGGCTAGCTGGTTGGCAAGAAGCCGCTCACCCATTCTAGAAGCACTAAAGATGCGAGCATCCGCAGTGCTTCCATAGGACCCAATATCTACCATTATAAACCGGTAGTTACTGTCAGCAACAGCCATCAGCACTACCGAGAAAAACTGTTTATAATTGAAGAAACGGCTCCCTGAGTGTGGCGGCTTCTTCACACGGATGTGCTTGCCATCCATTGCCCCGATGCAGTTTGGGAACTGCGCTGAATTTTGAAAGCCCTCAGCGATCCGAAGCCAATCGTCCACCTTGGGTTGCGGCATCACCGTCTCTCGGAGCTGCTGCCAGATGACCTGGCAAGTGTGTCGAACAATTCTCGAGATCGTGGAGGTTCCTAATAGAAACTCGAAATGCAGGGATGCAAACGAGTTCCCAGTGGCAAGGAATCTGTTGTGAGAAAAATAAATAAAATAAGTAACGGAACAACAGAGTCTGGATTCCTTAGCAACGTTCTATACACTACATTATTTAAACCACACTATGTCTAGTGGAGCGTAACCTATGGGAAGGGCCTCTATGTGTGCGGCCACACCCATTGTAAATTCAAGGGATAACAAATATACACCCTAGACTTTACATAGCATTGCTCTGCCAAAAGCACACAATTCAAGCAACAGGCGGCATGGAATTAATTCATGCATTGTCTAGCAAATGGTTAAAAACCAAAAGGCCCAACCATATTGTACCACAGTATTCCTGCAAAATTGTCTGGTGTGCTTTTGGCAGTAAAGTAGCCAAATGATGGATGACCAGTCGCACCTCTGTCTGAAAACGGCTTGCCAACTCTGCAACATGTCCATGGATGCTTAAACTAAATTATATTGGCAATGGGGAATACAAACCATACCGGAGCATCATTTGGGGTAAGGGCAGTACTAACACGAAATTTTAACATAAACACTGGTTCTACCCTTTGGAAAAAATGCAGATAGTCATGTGCAAGGTAAGAAATCTGCGAGCAATAGCCATTATGTGAACATTAAATCTGAGGGGTTGGCAGCAGCACAATCCCCTATAAAAGTGAACAGACTGGGATATAGACTTCTAATAGGTGGTACACGCTGCTAGCGAACCTGACAGAGTGACCCAATTCGTTCACACACTCCTAAACACAAACGCATACACCTGTATTTGTGGAAAATTGTCTAGAAGCCAAAAAAGGCATGTAACAGCCTGCAGTAACATGGCTGAGTGACTGACTAAAAACACAATTTGAAACAAACTACAGGCGAATGGCGACGAATCATGGAGTGTCTGGAGCCCTTTATAGATGAACACACGTTTTAAAGCTGCTAAAATAAACCTAACCCCAAAAAAAAGAATCATATGTCGCAGGTTTTCAAGAGGTTAAATCTAAACAAAAACACCCCCAAGAAAAATAGGATTTAAAAAGAAGGGGACTTCAGGAAACAGTAGCACATGTTTCACAGCAGCCATTTTCTAGCACATGTTCCCCCTGACACAAGCAGTGCACATTACTGGTGAAACTTAACAAGTACTATACTGCTTACCTCAACGTGACGATGAGCCTTTCCTCAGGTGAAATGCTGCGCCTCATATTGGTGTCCATAAAGGTAAGGACAGTACGTAGAGACGACAGCAATCGGTCAAAGGTACCCACTGACATCCGACAGAAGGCAAAGAACTTCTCTGGATGCAGCCGCAGATCTTGGTAAAGGGTATGGAAGTGTCCTTTCCGGTAGCGTTTGGAAACAATCGGATGGACCCAAAAACGTCGCCTTCTAGTCGGTTCATCATTCAACAAAGGAGGGCGCGGACCCCATTGCCGAGAAACGAGCCAATGCACTAAGACCTCTTCCTCTGAATCAGACATGGTGAAACAGCAAAGAGAGCAGCCAAAATAACCTCTGTACTCTGGAAAGACTACAGAAAATGGCCACAAATGCATACTCAGGTGCCCCTGATTTATACCAGTATCCTGGGTGGAGATAGTAAAATGCCATTTTTTTCACCATTCTTGGATTTTTGACGGGACGCAAAAAAAACGGTAACACGGACACACGGAAGCGCAACGGAAGCAAAAACGGCCACGGATCACGGAACAACGGAACCACGTTTTGCGGGACGCAAAAAAATACTGTCGTGTGCATGAGGCCTAAAGCTGAAGACTGGAAGCAAAAGAGGGGGGGCACAAAAGTATGCATCTTTAGTGAGGGGGCACCTAATCTGGAATAACTACTGTGAGGGGGCACATATGTGGGCATAACTACTGTAAGGGGGAACATATGTGGGCATAACTACTGTGAAGCGGCACATATGTGGGCATAACTACTGTAAGGGGGCACATATGTAGGCATAACTACTGTGAGGGGGCACATATGTGGGCATAACTACTGTGAGGGGGCACATATGTGGGCATAACTACTGTGAGGGGGCACATATCTGGTATAACTACTGTGAGGGGGCACATATCTGGCATAACTACTGTAAGGGGGCACATATGTAGGCATAACTACTGTGAAGGGGCACATATGTGGGCATAACTACTGTGAGGGGGCACATATCTGGCATAACTACTGTAAGGGGGAACATATGTAGGCATAACTACTGTGAAGGGGCACATATGTGGGCATAACTACTGTGAGGGGGCACATATGTGGGCATACATCTAGTCTGTATAATCAGCCTTAATAGGGTTGTTTGGGAATTTTAGAAAATTGTGTAAAGAAGGAAGTTACATAAAAACCATCACTCACCGGTGAAATCCCCGGCTGCTCGGGTGCTCCCTGCTGCTCCTGCAGAAAACCTCTAATGTGTATGAGGGGAGATGGGAGGGAGAGAAAACCTCTAATGTGTATGAGGGGAGATGGGAGGGAGAGAAAACCTCTAACTGATGTGTACGGGGTCTTAGGAATGTGTAAGAACAGCTGCTGAGGAAGACTGTGGTGTGGACGCAGCTATTTAAAACCACCATATAGCAGAGGTGTTATATGACGGGACATTTGTGAAGTCAGTGTGAAATGCAGCAAAATTCACAAATGTCCAGATTTATAGCTTTTTTTTTTTTAAGTATTAGAAAGACATTAACTATATGTTTCTGAGTTGCCGCTTTTTACTTGCTAATCTTTTAGTCCCACGGGGACCTGGGCCTGAGATGGTGTGAGCGGGTGTGAGGCCTGCTGGGCAGTGTTCAATGTCTCTGGTGCCAGGGCTGGAATTATTAAGCTGGTTTCTGGATCTGTCCCTGCCGGAAGCTTCCGGTCTCCTGCCGGCCCCATTCACTATAATACTGCCCCCTGTGGTACCCCACTAATAACTGTGATCCCCTTAATACTGCCCCCTGTGGTACCCCACTAATAACTGTGATCCCCTTAATACTGCCCCCTGTGGTACCCCACTAATAACTGTGATCCCCTCCAATACTGCCCCCTGTGGTACCCCACTAATAACTGTGATCCCCTCCAATACTGCCCCCTGTGGTACCCCACTAATAACTGTGATCCCCTTAATACTGCCCCCTGTGGTACCCCACTAATAACTGTGATCCCCTCCAATACTGCCCCCTGTGGTACCCCACTAATAACTGTGATCCCCTTAATACTGCCCCCTGTGGTACCCCACTAATAACTGTGATCCCCTTAATACTGCCCCCTGTGGTACCCCACTAATAACTGTGATCCCCTTAATACTGCCCCCTGTGGTACCCCGCTAATAACTGTGATCCCTCCAATACTGCCCCCTGTGGTACCCCACTAATAACTGTGATCCCCCAAAAAATGCCCCCTGTGGTACCCCACTAATAACTGTGATCCCCCAAATAATGCCCCCTGTGGTACCCCACTAATAACTGTGATCCCTCCAATACTGCCCCCTGTGGTACCCCACTAATAACTGTGATCCCTCCAATACTGCCCCCTGTGGTACCCCACTAATAACTGTGATCCCCTTAATACTGCCCCCTGTGGTACCCCACTAATAACTGTGATCCCTCCAATATTTCCCCCTGTGGTACCCCAATGGCACACAGAACAAAAAAATGGAATAGGACAGCACCACTTACTGGGACTGATAGTCCATGGTATGGCGGCGGTGCTCGTGGCGTCAGGTCCCAGACCCAGGGACCCCTCAAACGTAGACAAAACTTCAGGAAGGTCACGGCACTCTTGTTCTTGAATCAAGGCTTAGTGTTTAATTACACCGAAAAAACAGCAACGTTTCGACACCCAGGTCTTTCTCAAGCTACATATGGTTTACAAGTGAACTTCAATACCTATAAAGGTGCGACATCCAATCCAAATTGACCCAGTGGGTTGTCCCACAAAAAGGTCAAACCCTCCCCTTACATATTCACCCAATCGTATTCTGTAATCAATACATTCGATAGACAAACAATAAAGCAATCTCAGCTGTGTATTCCCATTATAACCTACCATACCCCTGAGCCGAGTACCCTACCAGCGATATACGTGTGGTGAGTGGCGTCCCCCGTCCGCTTCTGCGCATGCACAAGTTCTGTAACGAGATTCCCGGAAATCACGTGCTCGTCACAGCGGTCACATGATCGGGAGTCCCGAAGCCGTGTCCACGCCCTCAATCACATGAGAAGTAATGTGATGGGGCGTTTCAACCACATCCTACAACCCAAGGTCCTGAACCAAAGCTAAATCTGTTATACAGGATACTATAGGGCTGAGGATAAAAACCCATCATATAAGCGAGATGCGGTGATCCCGGTCATTCCACTCATCCCACGCATAATAGAGTCCAGAGCATAGACTAAAACTAAATACAAATAATAGCCCACATGTCAGCAACCATCGAACCAGCCAATAGTGGATACCCCATACCTAGTAGGGCGCTGCAATGGCAGTAACTGTAACCTAGCTGGACTGTGTTCCGGGAGAAGTGTGGAATGGACCATAGTCAGTTACAGATCCCCTTCTACGTGGACGGAGCACCACTATAGCTATGGGTGGAAGTATATCTAGTATATCTTATAAGAAAAGGGGCAATAGTGGGCTAAATTGAATCACTAGGATCGAACTGAACAGCCCCACAGCAAAAAGCCTTATAGTCGTGATCTTCACCCCACACAACTCCCTATGGTGTCAACCACCGGGATGTGCTGGGGAGACACGCACACGTATATTTCAGAATGGGGAATACTAGGGCCGACATACCCCCCACCCCGGTCACAGGGAGGTGAAATATAACGGCCCTTGCCTGGTCTGGGCCCAACTCCGAATGAAGAGCGCCCCTACCCTGCTTATTCCCAGCAATGTCCTGTAAGTGGCTTGAGTTCAGGGCCAGTCAAATCCTGTGAAATAGCATAGAATTGCCCCCATGACGCCTCACAGCGCCCTCCGTCAATATCGAATGTGCCGCTCCTCAGGAAGAGAAGATCATACAATTGGCAAAATAATGCCTAACATCACCACAACATAACTCTCCCAGTGAACACATCCAGCACAGGCAATAAACATAGAAATACAACTGGTATGACAAAGTAATCCAACTGGCCGGCTCTCTGGTCGCTCGTAGATGGAGCTGTATACGATCCTCCGCTCAGGTTATAGATGGTAATACAGTCTAAAAGTGAGAAAAGAAAAATGACAAATCAAAAAGCGTATTATCACAATGATACATCGGGTACTAAAACTTATGTCACATTAAAATATCACAATACCACATCTCAGATGGCAATTAGAACAAGGAGCCACCTTGAATTCCCGGTTGAGACCCTTAGGTTCGATAGTGTCAAGTTCGAAGATCCACCTCAGTTCTAGACGCTTCAGTAATCGTTCCCGTCACCCCCTCTTTGTAGTGGGGGAATACCGTCAATGATTCTGAACCGCAACTGCGCCACATTGTGTCTGCATCTGTAAAAGTGCTCTGGGACAGGGAGTTCACCCTCCACGGCCCCTGGTTGACTCTGCATCTTTGTAAACAGTTTCCGAATGGAGTATCTATGTTGGTTAATCCTCGGTTTGCAGGCCTGTGTGGTCTCACCACTGTGTGGTATTCCCCTTCCGAAATATACGTGTGCGTGCCTCCCCAGCACATCCCGGTGGTTGACATCATAGGGAGTTGTGTGGGGTGAAGATCACGACTATAAGGCTTTTTGCTGTGGGGCTGTTCAGTTTGATCCTAGTGATTCAATTTAGCCCACTATTGCCCCTTTTCTTATAAGATATACTAGATATACCTCCACCCATAGCTATAGTGGTGCTCCGTCCGCTTAGAAGGGGACCTGTAACTGACTATGGTCCATTCCACACTTCTCCCGGAACACAGTCCAGCTAGGTTACAGTTACTGCCATTGCAGCGCCCTACTAGGTATGGGGTATCCACTATTGGCTGGTTCGATGGTTGCTGACATGTGGGCTATTATTTGTATTTAGTTTAAGTCCATACTCTGGACTCTATTATGCGTGGGATGAGTGAAATGACCGGGATCACCGCATCTCGCTTATATGATGGGTTTTTATCCTCAGCCCTATAGTATCCTGTATAACAGATTTAGCTTTGGTTCAGGACCTTGGGTTGTAGGATATGGTTGAAACGCCCCATCACATTACTTCTCATGTGATTGAGGGCGTGGACACGGCTTCGGAACTCCCGATCATGTGACCGCTGTGACGAGCACGTGATTTCCGGGAATCTCGTTCCAGAACTCGTGCATGCGCAGAAGCGGACGGGGGACGCCACTCACCACACGTATATCGCTGGTAGGATACTCGGCTCAGGGGTATGGTAGGTTATAATCGGAATACACAGCTGAGATTGCTTTATGTTATGATTCCAGAATACGATTGGGTGAATATGTAAGGGGAGGGTTTGACCTTTTTGTGGGACAACCCACTGGATCAATTTGGATTGGATGTGCAACACGCCAGACCTGCGGGGTATAGACGAAGTGAGGTCACGGTTATGGGCAATCGAGGGTACTCACTGTATTGGAGAACCCTGGGCAGGCGCGTGGCAGTGAAGGAGAGGTAGACACGGTTCCTCTGGGGCACGCTCTGTATATAGGGACCAGGCCTGATGGTGGATGAGGTGCCCTGGATGTTACAGGTATTTTGAGTGCCTGGGGCAAGGTCCCTGTTGGATTCGTGACGCCAGTGCCTTTGGACGGTGGCACGCCGGTTGGTGGTTGGAATGATGGAGGTACACAAGTAGAATAGTGAACCAAACTTATTTTTACTGAACAATCCAACTTTGTACAGCAGGTAGTAGTACAGTCTTTCAATCACAGTTCCACAAGGAGGCTTATTCACAAAATGGCAGGTAATATTTATGCAAGTTACACTGAGGGTAAATTCCACAAGCACTCAGCAGCAGGTTGTACCTTTCCTCAGAATCAATGTACACTGTCCTTTCTAGAACTCCTGCTCTGGCTTTATCTCCCAAGGCCCGGATGCCTAAAGGGGTGGCTTATATCCTTGGTTACTTTCCTCCTCAGGTATTATATTCTTGCTGCACTTTCTAGTTTCATCTGCCCATCAGGGTCACTTAGCTTACCCTGGATCGCCCTCTCTTGTAAAGTGGATGACTGTGGGTTTCTCCCAGGAGGTTGGTTCCTCCAACTGGGGTATCTCTACTGAGCTAATCCTAGCCTCAGGAGCTTCAGGTGGACGAGGTGACTCCTCTAGTCCCCTGGAATTAACTAACTCTTCCCTGTCTGGGCCTTCCTATATATATAACTAGGGCTCTCCAGCTCCCTCTAACGTCTGGGAGGCTAAACTACACCCTGACAGGCCTGACACCCAGATAATACAGGGAAAAACATGCACATAACGTTTAATGCAATGGATACACATTAACCTGTGCAGTGCCCACCTTTACCTAGTGGGACACTACAGATGTCACACCTTTATAGGTATTGAAGTTCACTAGTAAACCATAAGTAGCTTGAGAAAGACCTGGGTGTCGAAACGTTGCTGTTTTTTCTGTGTAATTAAACACTAAGCCTTGATTCAAGAACAAGAGTGCCGTGACCTTCCTGAAGTTTTGGTCCAATTACAAACATTCACTACTGGTCCCAGCATTCTCATTTTATGTTGCAGCCTGGTACAGCATCATACATTCACAGCCTTAGGGTCCATTCACACGTCCGTGAATGTGTGCGGAACGGGTGCGGACCCATTTATTATCTATAGGATAGGATTGGATGCGGACAGCACACAGCGTGCTGTCCGCATCCGCATTTCCGGAGCGCACCCCCGAACTTCCGGTCTGCAGCTCTAGAAAAAAATAGAACATGTCCTATGCTTGTCCGCAACTGTGGACAATAATAGGCAGTTCTATGGGGATGCCGGCCGGGTGTACTGCGGATCCGCAATACACTACAGACGTGTGAAGGGACCCTTACCCCGGTCCAGTCCAGAACTTACCTCCTCATAGATCTGATCTGATTAGTGTCCGGACCGATCCCTCAGAGAGTCCTGCACCTAAAGAACCTGAGGGAAACAAGGAGGATTGAGGGTAAAATCCCATTAGAAAGAAGATCGTACATGAAGTATAAAGTCAATGATGTTAACCCCTTAATGCATAATACCGTACACGCGCAGCATTATGCGGAGGGAATTGTATGGAGTCGCTGCTTGCAGACAAGGATAGGACATTTCTACAGGAGTTTAAAATAAAATGGTAGCATGCACACGCCCGGAATCCGTGTTTTGTTGACTGTAAAACCGATATGGTCGTGTGCATGACGCCTTACACTGAGAGAAGCGAGGACACGAGCATAGAAAGCCCTCAGACAACGCAGCACCAGCAGCTGGGTGAAGGCCATACACACACTTTGCTGAAGCGAAAGGTTGAACTTGATGGAGCTGTGTCTTTTCTCAGCCTGTGTAACTATATACAGTATATACTCTGCCGAGACCCCTGACTGGACGCTGAGCCAGACCCCTGAATGGCGCAGCGTCCCATCTCCCTGATTGGGCAGCATAGCAACATTTCAGGAATAGTGGCGATACTGGCGCACTTGCTGCTCTTAACACCTTAGTGACCACTCATATGCCTTTGTATAGCGGTCACTAAAGGGTCTTAGGCTAGGCCGCCACATTTTCATGGCGGCCCAGGCCGTGCATGTGCCGTGTGCCCTCTGTCACTTTGTGTGCTTCGTTCTAAGGTTAGGTGCAGAACCTAAAAGACCTATCTTAGCGATATGTCCCCAATATCTAAGATGAGACAACCCCTTTCAGTTGATGTCCATGTGCGGTCCACTACATACACGGATGGAAATACCTATTAGATCGTTGTTGATCAAGTGCTTTTTTCAAAGGCGCGTAATCTCTCCCGAACCCTCCACACACTCGACTCAGACTGCATGAGTTCTGAGAGGACAGGACATCACTGCCAGACTCCTCTGTCCTCCCCCAGACACCTCCGTCCTCCCCCAGACCCCTCCGTCCTCCACCAGACCCCTCTGTTCTCCCCCAGACATCCACTGCCTTCCACCAGACCCCTCTGTCCTCCACCAGACCCCTCTGTCCTCCACCAGACCCCTCTGTCCTCCACCAGACCCCTCTGTCCTCCCCCAGACCCCTCTGTCCTCCCCCAGACCCCTTTGTCCTCCCCCAGACTCCTCTGTCCTCCCCCAAACTCCTCTGTCCTCCCCCAGACATCCACTGCCTTCCCCCAGACCCCTCTGTCCTCCCCCAGACCCCTCTGTCCTCCCTCAGACCCCTCTGTCCTCCCCCAGACCCCTCTGTCCTCCACCAGACCCCTCTGTCCTCCACCAGACCCCTCTGTCCTCCACCAGACATCCACTGCCATCCCCCAGACCCCTCTGTCCTCCCCCAGACTCCTCTGTCCTCTCCCAGACCCCTCTGTCCTCCCCCAGACCCCTCTGTCATCCCCCAGACCCCTCTGTCCTCCCTCAGACCCCTCTGTCCTCCCCCAGACCCCTCTGTCCTCCCCCAGACCCCTTTGTCCTCCCCCAGACCCCTCTGTCCTCCCCCAAACTCCTCTGTCCTCCCCCAGACATCCACTGCCTTCCCCCAGACCCCTCTGTCCTCCCCCAGACTCCTCTGTCCTCCCCCAGACCCCTCTGTCCTCCCCCAGACCCCTCTGTCCTCCCCCAGACCCCTCTGTCCTCCCCCAGACCCCTCTGTCCTCCACCAGACCCCTCTGTCCTCCACCAGACCCCTCTGTCCTCCCCAGACCCCTCCGTCCTCCATCAGACCCCTCCGTCCTCCCCCAGACCGCTCTGTCCTCCCCCAGACCCCTCCGTCCTCCCCCAGACCCCTCTGTCCTCCCCCAGACCCCTCCGTCCTCCCCCAGACCCCTCTGTCCTCCCCCAGACTCCTCTGTCCCCCTCCAGGCATTTTCTCTCCTGAGAAAAAATGGATCAGCCATAATGAAATCATTTCAGTCCCTCTCTCCCCCACATTTGCTGTTGGGAGAAGAGTTGGAGGCCCCCCTTACATCTGACTCGGTCCTGGATTCGGTCAGTCTACATCTAGTGTGTATAATCAGCCTTAATAGGGTTGTTTGGGATTTTTTGAAAATTGTTTAAGGAAGGAAGTTACATAAAAAAAACATCACTCACCGGTGAAATCCCCGGCTGCTCCTGCAGAAAACCTCTAATGTGTACGGGGTCTTAGGAATGTGTAAGGACAGCTGCTGAGGAAGACTGTGGTGTGGACGCAGCTATTTAAAACCACCATATAGCAGAGGTGTTATATGACGGGACATTTGTGAAGTCAGTGTGAAATGCAGCAGAATTCACAAATGTCCAGATTTATACCTTTTAAAAAATATATTTTTCAGTATTTACATTCAATAAAAAGACATTAAATACTGTATTTTCCAGCGTATAAGACGACTGGCCGCATAAGACGACCCCCAACTTTTTCATTTAAAATATAGGGTTTGGGCTATACTCGCCATATAAGACTACCCCTCTTCCAACGCACACTATATAAAAAAATATCAGATTTGATTTCAATATGGTAATTTTAATTGAAATGCTTATGGCATGCAGGTACTAAGCAGGAAAAGTGTCACTTATAAACATAAGGCTGTTTCTCATCAAACATGTAAACATCAAACAGCGCAAGTGGATTCAACTTTTCCTAATTCTCTCTATAGCTGAAAGGAAGGATAAGACAATGAACCCGTGGGAGCTGCCATGTTGTTTGTTTTCTAAGCTGTCAACCAAACTGGAACTGATGATGATAGGAGGAAGATAACAAACAATAGAGAGAGAGCAAGTGCCGGGCAAGTCCCTGGAGAGTCGGCAACGCAGTTTCCCTTCAAAATCCTCCAGTTCATCATCTGATATCATAAGTACATCGATGACATCTTGTGCTACATTTGTAAGGCATTGAATCAAAGCGACAGCTCACGATGCCTGGAAGGGGCAATCCCCATACACTCGGTGAAGAGATAATCCCAGCAACTATTTCTTCTGAAGAGTATGCTTTTATTTCATCCAAAAATTATAAGATTACAGGACGCGTTTCGGCCCGTCCAGCCTTTCTCAACCGCGGTTGAGAAAGGCTGGACGGGCCGAAACGTGTCCTGTAATCTTATAATTTTTGAATGAACTAAAAACATTTGTAAGGCAGTCACCGTATGGATCTAATTCCGTATCAGATGGTGTGGTCTCGGCTTCGGCTTCCTCTTCATCTTGCCCAGTAGTCGTCCTTCATACCATCTAATGAGTTTGATATGCCACACTTCTTGAAAGACTCGATTACTGTTTCTGCATCAATATCATTCCAGGCTTTTATGACAAACTTGCACAACACATCCCTCTGTGGAGCACGCACGTTTCCTCCTCTTGTGAATGACTTTTCGCCGCTAACCATCCACTCATTCCACTGTTCTCGAATGCGATCGTTAAACGGCTTGTTTGGGCGCACATCCAGGGGCTGTACCAACGATGCCAATCCTGCAGGAATAACTGCCGCATCCGTGTTCATTCTTGCCTTTGCTTGGTGCTGGGAGTTAAATGAGCCCTGAACATATCCCGCACCAGTAGACTACGTTTTTGAAGAAGTCCACCTGGTCGCCCGCTCCGCACGTTATCAAGCCATAGCTTTACCCCTTCTTCATCCATCCAGCCTTCCATATTTCCTATACTACTTAACGCATAGCCATGTTTATAGCGCTGTTGTATTACGTATCGATGGAAACTATTTACTTTGGCATCAAGATCTGCGCGCCCCGAATCCTGGATCCCAGCGCCACCCCTCCTAATTTATTCACTGCACTTCGTTTTTTTTTTTATCTTCTGAAGCCGCTCGTAATCTAGCGCATGCGCAGTTAGTTGCCGCCGTCTCCTCTATTCCCTCCGCCCTCACGGCAAGAACGAGCGAGTGCTCCAAGTAACTGCGCATGAGCGAGATTACGAGCGGCTTCTGAAGAAAAAAAAGCAGAAGTGCAGTGAATAAATTAAGAGAGGGGCAGCGCTGGGATCCAGCATTCGGGGCGCGGCTGGGCACAAAACGGCTACAGTCCCTTGGGCACAAAGGTACCGATACTGGTAATTTGTATATCTATAAAATCTTTTTATTTGCAATAAATAAACCACAGGCCCCTCCTCCGCCCTCTCTCATCATTGGTGGCAGCGGACTTCTTCCTTCTCCCCTGTGCTGCCTTATACTCGGCGTATAAGACCCCCGACTTTTAAAAATAATTTCTAGTGTTAGAAAGTCGTCTTATACGCCGGAAAATACGGTACATGTTTCTGAGTTGCCGCTTTTTACTGCAGGACAATGAAAGACTTCTTAATTTTCTTGCTAATCTTTTAGTCCCACGGGGACCTGGGCCTGAGATGGTGTGAGCGGGTGTGAGCGGGTGTGAGGCCTGCTGGGCAGTATTCAACGTCTCTCGTGCGAGGGCTGGAATTGGTGGTGAAATGTTAGGCTAGGTCTACACGACGACATTTGTCGAGCGACAGATAGGGCACAACTACACTGCAACATTTTTCGCGCGACATTTTGTCGCACCAATGTGGCACGACAATTTTTATAATGAGAGCGAGACCTTACACATATTACATACACACAGTACACACCTCACACATATTACACACACACGGTACATACCTCACACATACTTCTCACATATTACACACAGTACACACCTCACACATATTACATACACACAGTACACACCTCACACATATTACATACACACAGTACACACCTCACACATATTACATACACACAGTACATACCTCACACATATTACATACACACAGTACTTACCTCACACATATTACATACACACAATACACACCTCACACATATTACATACACACAGTACATACCTCACACATATTACATACACACAGTACACACCTCACACATATTACATACACACAGTACACACCTCACACATATTACATACACACAGTACACACCTCACACATATTACATACACACAGTACATACCTCACACATATTACATACACACAGTACATACCTCACACATATTACATACACACAGTACACACCTCACACATATTACACACAGTACACACCTCACACATATTACATACACACAGTACACACCTCACACATATTACATACACACAGTACACACCTCACACATATTACATACACACAGTACATACCTCACACATATTACATACACACAGTACACACCTCACACATATTACATACACACAGTACACACCTCACACATATTACATACACACAGTACACACCTCACACATATTACATACACACAGTACACACCTCACACATATTACATACACACAGTACATACCTCACACATATTACATACAGTACACACCTCACACATATTACACACACAGTACACACCTCACACATATTACACACACAGTACATACCTCACACATATTACATACACACAGTACATACCTCACACATATTACATACACACAGTACATACCTCACACATATTACATACACACAGTACACACCTCACACATATTACATGACACACAGTACACACCTCACACATATTACATACACACAGTACACACCTCACACATATTACATACACACAGTACACACCTCACACATATTACATACACACAGTACACACCTCACACATATTACATACACACAGTACACACCTCACACATATTACATACACACAGTACACACCTCACACATATTACATACACACAGTACACACCTCACACATATTACATACACACAGTACACACCTCACACATATTACATACACACGGTACACACCTCACACATATTACATACACACGGTACACACCTCACACATATTACATACACACGGTACACACCTCACACATATTACATACACACGGTACACACCTCACCATATTACATACACACGGTACACACCTCACACATATTACATACACACGGTACACACCTCACACATATTACATACACACGGTACACACCTCACACATATTACATACACACGGTACACACCTCACACATATTACATACACACGGTACACACCTCACACATATTACATACACACGGTACACACCTCACACATATTACATACACACGGTACACACCTCACACATATCACATACACACGGTACACACCTCACACATATCACATACACACGGTACACACCTCACACATATCACATACACACGGTACATACCTCACACATATCACATACACACAGTACACACCTCACACATATCACATACACACAGTACACACCTCACACATATTACATACCCACAGTACACACCTCACACATATTACATACACACAGTACATACCTCACACATATTACATACACACAGTACATACCTCACACATATTACATACACACAGTACATACCTCACACATATTACATACACACAGTACACACCTCACACATATTACATACACACAGTACACACCTCACACATATTACATACACACAGTACACACCTCACGCATATTACATACACACAGTACACACCTCACGCATATTACATACACACAGTACATACCTCACGCATATTACATACACACGGTACAAACCTCACGCATATTACATACACACGGTACATACCTCACGCATATTACATACACACGGTACATACCTCACGCATATTACATACACACGGTACATACCTCACGCATATTACATACACACGGTACATACCTCACGCATATTACATACACACGGTACAAACCTCACGCATATTACATACACACGGTACATACCTCACGCATATTACATACACACGGTACATACCTCACGCATATTACATACACACGGTACATACCTCACACATATTACATACACACGGTACATACCTCACACATATTACATACACACGGTACATACCTCACACATATTACATACACACGGTACATACCTCACACATATTACATACACACAGTACAGACCTCACACATATTACATACACACAGTACATACCTCACACATATTACATACACACAGTACACACCTCACACATATTACATACACACAGTACACACCTCACACATATTACATACACACAGTACACACCTCACACATATTACATACACACAGTACACACCTCACACATATTACATACACACGGTACATACCTCACACATATTACATACACACGGTACATACCTCACACATATTACATACACACAGTACACACCTCACACATATTACACACACACAGTACACACCTCACACATATTACATACACACGGTACATACCTCACACATATTACATACACACGGTACATACCTCACACATATTACATACACACAGTACATACCTCACACATATTACATACACACGGTACATACCTCACACATATCACATGTGGCAGGCGCAGCACTATGAAGTGCCTTTTGCGCTGTGGCATTAGAAGAATTCTGATATCTCTGACTGTTAGTCCAACCAGACGATCTGTTACTCTGTAATTCCTCTAGCGTCGTTCTATGGAAACAGTAGGTTTAAAGAGCACACCAAATGCTTCAAATAATTTCTTTATTAACTTCAACTTTTCCTCATATAACACTGCCGCCTCCGCAGCAGATAGTCCATGTACATAACACGTGTTGAAAAGATATCACAAAATGGCGGTATGATTAAGATGGTGGTTTAAAGGGAGTCTGTCACCTCCATATGGCCATATACAGTGCTTAAATGGCTCTGTAGCACACCTATACAGGATTGTAACGGTACCTTTGTCTTTAGACTTGCACCAGCAGGTAAAACAAAGTTTAACCGCCTCCGGACCGCCTAACGCAGGATCGCGGTCCGGAGGCGGCAGCGCTGCGCACAATCACGCATTGGCGCGTCATCTCGCGAGACGCGAGATGACGTGCTTAGCCGGCCCGCGCATGCGCAATGCGGGCCGGCATTTCATCAAGGGGGGTCGCGTCATCAGCTTTCCAGCCAATGATCGCGGCTGGCAAGCTGATGATTTTTAAAAAATCCAATCAGAAGCCATAAAGCAGATCATATTAGTAAATATGATCTGTTATATGGCTGCCTGCTCCTCTGCTGGTCCTTTTGGTCGGTTGGATCCAGCAGAGGAGCAGGCTCCACAGTGAGTAGCACCAAACACTACACATAGCCCCAGATCACCCCCTGCACCCCAATTAACCCTTTGATCACCCCTTTGATCGCCCCTGTCAATCACTGAAAGGAAAAAAGTGATCAGTGTAATCTGTCACTTTTTTTCACTGGTATTGACTGTTAGGTTTTAGGATAGTTTAGGCCCCTTGGTTAGGTAGTTTAGCGATCAGTTAGCGCCCAGCCCACCGCACCGCAGTCCGTTATTCGCTGATTAGCGTATCGCTAATCAGCATTTGTACTTTTATAGTATCTGGAAGTGATCAAAACTGATCACGGTCAGATCTATAATAGTATTAGTGTCACCTTAGTTCGCCCTCCACCCAAAACGCAGTGTTTGCCCGATCAGGCCTGATCACCCACACGTGCGTTCGCCCACGCCCCCCCGCCGCAGTGACAAAAATTTTATTTTTTTTTTAACATTTGATCACTGCACAATCACTTTACACGCGCTGCGACGATAAAAAAAATCAGTTATGATATTTTTTATCAACCGCAGCGGCCTCCGGTACTTCGCTAGCCTCCCCTTTGTAAGACAGGCTTGCTTTTTTTCTTGGGTAGTCTCAGGGAATACCCCTAAATTTAGTTGACCAAATGTCAAACAGGGGGTATTCTTCTGAAGAGCCCTACAGGCTTCTGACCCAGTCGGATGAGGAATGGGAACCCTCATCGGATGAATCCAGCGGGTCAGAATATGAACCTGTAGAAAGCAGTGGCTCTCTGACCCAAAGTTCGGACGAGGAGGCTGAGGTCCCTGATAGCACCAGGCGTACCCTAGACCACAGGTTGCGCAGGATCCGCTTCAAGGGCAGCAGAGTGGGGCTGGCGCTGTCGGATTACGTGGTGAGGCATACACCAGCAGCGCAGCCCTCCCTGGACCTAGTACCAGCACTGCCTTACAACCTGGTGAAGTGGCGAGCACCAGAAGGGCAGTTGAAGCTGGTACGGTGGCACATGCAGTAGTTTTCCCGTCGCAGCCACCGCAAAGACGGGCCCGTAGACCCCCTAGAATCCCTGAGGTGCTGGCAAACCCTGATTGGCAGTCCCCAACTTCAGCCGCACCTGTAGTTCCCCCTTTTACCGCCCAGTCTGGCGTTCGGGTTGAGACAGCTCAGATCGGTTCGGCCCTGGGATTTTTTGAGCTGTTCTTGACTGCAGAGCTCTTGGACATAGTCGTGGCCGAAACAAACCGGTATGCCACACAATTTATAACCGCCAACCCAGGAAGCTTTTATGCCCAGCCTTTCCGGTGGAAACCAATCCAAGTTTCCGAAATTAAAACTTTTCTGGGCCTTCTCCTCAACATGGGTCTAACCAAAAAGCATGAATTGCGGTCATATTGGTCCACGAACCCAATTCATCACATGCCCATGTTCTCTGCTGCCATGTCCAGGGCACGTTTTGAGGCCATCCTGCGTTTCCTGCACTTTAGCGATAACACCACCTCCCGTCCCAGAGGCCACCCAGCTTTTGACCGGCTCCACAAAATTCGGCCCCTCATAGACCATTTCAACCAGAAATTTGCAGATTTGTATACCCCAGAGCAAAACATCTGCGTAGACGAGTCCCTAATACATTTTACCGGGCGCCTTGGCTTCAAACAATAGATCCCAATCAAGCGCGCCCCGGTATGGGGTCAAATTGTATAAGCTCTGTGAAAGGGCCACAGGCTATACCCACAAATTTCGTGTCTATGAGGGAAAAGATCAGACCCTGGAGCCGGTCGGTTGCCCTGACTACCTGGGGAGCAGTGGGAAGACAGTCTGGGACTTGGTGTCACCCTTATTCGGCAAGGGGTACCATCTTTATGTGGACAATTTCTACACAAGTGTGGCCCTCTTTAGGCATTTGTTTCTAGAACAGATTGGCGCCTGTGGCACCGCGCGAACTAGTCGTGCGGGCTTCCCCCAACGGCTCGTTACCACCCGTCTTGCAAGGGGGGAGAGGGCTGCCTTGTGTAATGAAGAACTGCTCGCGGTGAAATGGAGAGACGAGCGTGACGTTTACATGCTCTCCTCCATTCACGCAGACACGACAATCCAAATTGAGCGAGCAACCCATGTCATTGAAAAGCCCCTCTCAGTCCACGACTATAACCTTCACATGGGAGGGGTGGACTTCAATGACCAGATGTTGTCTCCGTATTTAGTTTCCCACAGAACCAGACGCTGGTATAAGAAGGTGTCTGTATACCTAATTCAATTGGCTCTGTATAATAGTTTTGTTCTCTACAGTAAGGCTGGGAGAACACGATCCTTCCTCAAATTTCAGGAAGAGATCATTGAGAACCTCCTGTATCCAGGAGGTTCTGTGGCCCCAACCACCAGTGTAGTGAGCCGTCTACACGAGCGACATTTCCCCAATGTCGTTGCCGGTACCTCAACCCAACCGTCACCCCGAAAAAGATGTTGTGTCTGTAGCAGGAGTGGAATAAGGCGTGACACCCGCTATTTCTGTCCTGACTGTCCTGACCACCCTGCCCTATGCTTAGGGGAGTGTTTCCGGAAGTACCACACACAGGTACACCTAGCATAGCGATCACATCTCACCAGGACAGGCACACAGGGCTATTAGGGCCCATTCACTCACAGCTGCTGCAAACGTCTCCTTTCACCTGGGACAAAGTGCATAACGCACTTAGCCACATCTTTGGGCGATTTGCGCTTTGCACATTGACCCATGGGGAAGGAGAGATTTGTCCTATAAAGGTTAAAAAAAAATAAAAAATATCATCAGTAAGCAAAAAGGTTAATGTTCAGTTCAAAAAGTTTAAGTTTATATGTTCTGTTCCAAAGTTTATAAAATTATTGCGTTGCGGCCTGGTTTTTTCTTTTTTACCTTCCAGGTGGACCAACCGATCGACCAGCTGCAGCACTGATGTGCATTCTGACAGAAGCATTGCGCTGCTGTCAGATTACACACAAGTCGGTGTATGTGGCGCTGCAAGACAAGATTTCTCCTCTGCAGTAAAAGATACGTTTGCCGAGGCATATGAGCTGAGGGGCGGTGTTCATATGCTTTGGCAAACACTTTGTATATAAAAAAAAAATCCCGGCAATGATTTATTCATCCACATCGATTGATGCGAATGGAGAAATCGGGTTTGCCAGGGCATACGAGCTAAGTGGGTATGGATGTAGGGCGGAGCTCCTATGTCCTGGCAGACGCCTTTCCCCTCCTTTTTTTTTTTGGCAGAGATTTTTTCATCCACATTGATCGATGCGAATGAAGAAATCTGTGCCGTTCATTTTTTTCTTTCAGCCCAGAGTCCTTTCAACCCTCATTACCTGTATGCTCAATATAAGGAGAATAGCAGAAACTCCTAATGCTGACCATACATGTAATAACTGCGGAGACCCTCAAATGCCAGGGCAGTACAAACACCCCACAACTGACCCCATTTTGGAAAGAAGACACCCCAAGGTATTCGCTGAGGGGCATATTGAATCCATGAAAGATTGAAATTTTTGTCCCAAGTTAGCGGAAAGTGAGACTTTGTGAGAAAAAAAATAATAATTCCGCTAACTTATGCCAAAATAAGAAATTTCGATGAACTCGCCAGGCCCCTCATTGAATACCTTGGGGTGTCTTCTTTCCAAAGTGGGGTCACATGTGGGGTATTTATACTGCCCTGGCTTTTTAGGGGCCCTAAAGTGTGAGAAGAAGTCTGGGATCCAAATGTCTAAAAATGCCCTCCTAAAAGGAATTTGGGCCCCTTTGCGCATCTAGGCTGCAAAAAAGTGTCACACATGTGGTATCGCCGTACTCAGAAGAAGTTGGGGAATGTGTTTTGGGGTGTCATTTTACATATACCCATGCTGGGTAAGATAAATATCTTGGTCAAATGCCAACTTTGTATAAAAAAATTGGAAAAGTTGTCTTTTGCCAAGATATTTCTCTCACCCAGCATGGGTATATGTAAAATGACACCCCAAAACACATTGCCCAACTTCTCCTGAGTACGGCGATACCAGATGTGTGCCACTTTATTGCAGCCAAGGGGGCAAAGGGGCCCACATTCCAAAGTGCACCTTTCGGATTTCACCGGTCATTTTTTACAGATTTTGATTGCAAACTACTTACCACACATTAGGGCCCCTAGAATGCCAGGGCAGTATAACTACCCCACAAGTGACCCCATTTTGGAAAGAAGACACCCCAAGGTATTTTGTGATGGGCATAGTGAGTTCATGGAAGTTTTTATTTTTTGTCACAAGTTAGTGGAATATGAGACTTTGTAATAAAAAAATAAAAATTTTCCGCTAACTTGTGACAAAAAATAAAAAGTTCTATGAACTCACTATGCCCATCAGCGGATACCTTAGGGTGTCTACTTTCCGAAATGGGGTCATTTGTGGGGGTTTTCTACTGTCTGGGCATTGTAGAACCTCAGGAAACATGACAGGTGCTCAGAAAGTCAGAGCTGCTTCAAAAAGCGGAAATTCACATTTTTGTACCATAGTTTGTAAACGCTTTTACCCAAACCATTTTTTTTGCCCAAACTTTTTTTTTTTATCAAAGACATGTAGAACAATAAATTTAGGGAAAAATGTATATATGGATGTCATATTTTTTTTCAAAATTTTACAGCTGAAAGTGAAAAATGACATTTTTTTGCCAAAAAATCATTAAATTTCGATTAATAACAAAAAAATGTAAAAATGTCAGCAGCAATGAAATACCACCAAATGAAATCTCTATTAGTGAGAAGAAAAGGAGGTAAAATTCATTTGGGTGGTAAGTTGCATGACCAAGCAATAAACGGTGAAAGTAGTGTAGTGCAGAAGTGTAAAAAGTGGCCTGGTCATTAAGGGGGTTTCAGCTAGCGGGGTTGAAGTGGTTAATTTGTATGCAAATGAGCACTCGCAAGTGCCAAGGGGCGGCGTTCAGTGTGTAGGTGCCCAGTCTGCTCTGCCTTTTTTTCACTTTACTCCTCCCCAGTCTCTGCCTTTGCCCGCCCTCCAAGTCTTTTGCCTCATTGATAGGTCCGGACTTGGAGGGCGGGCAAAGGCAGAGACTGGGGAGGAGTAAAGTGAAAAGAAGGCAGAGCAGCCTGGGCACCTACACACTGAACGCCGCCCCTAGGCACTTGCGAGGGCTCATTTTCATATGAATTAAACTTCGTTTTTCCTGCTGGTGCAAGTCTAAAGACAAAGACAAAGGCACCATTATAATCCTGTATAGGTGTGCTACAGAGCCATGTAAGCACTGTATATGGCCATATGGAGGTGACAGACTCCCTTTAACGGTTGAATCGTGTCAGTCAACACAAAATGGAGGATATATTTCTCTCTTGAGTATCTGTACTCTCACTTTAAGTTATTTAAGCACTCCATGATCTCTCTGATATATCTGGGGTATATCTGGGGTATAACTAATAGTTCCACTTGCTCAACTTGGCTTGCAGTTTGCCGTTTGTAGTATGCAATTGCTTATGATCTGGTATGAGCAGTTTGCAGTTTATATGCAATTTGTATGAAACCTGGTTTGTTTGCTTGCATTTTGTATTTGCAATTGAATTTTGTAGTTTGATTTGTATTTGCAATTGTATGGTTGCAATTGGTGAAACTGTAAGTAAACACATATATATCTAGTTCAGTATACAGTTCTAAACACAATACTAACAATATGAACATTGTATAACTCTTCTAAATACCTATTTTGGCCTATTGTTCCCATAAAACTCAGCTCTCAGTGGAGTTAATGTCTCTTCAGCTCCTATCTCTGGTGAATAATGAATCTAGCAGTAGGAGCTGGGGGAATTCCCAGACAGGCTGTGTGTGAGGCTGGCTGTGATTCATGAAAACTCTTGCTTTATGAGAAGCTGGCTTTGATTGGTCTAGACTTCTGGACAGCAACAACAGATTAACACTATGCTTTCTGTTTCTGCTGTGTCACTGAGCATACCTTTCATTACAAAATGAATCTTAAAGGCATACTATCTATTTCTGCTTCTGTGAACACAAAATATAACAGTTATATGACATCCAAAACATAATGGCACAGTAAATAACTCCTGCTTTTGTTTTTAACACATAAACATAGGAACTTGAACATGAATTTGAGGAATTTTCCATCATGTTCTAAACTACCAAGTGTCTTTTATCACTCTCAAGTAGAACAACTAACTTCTGTATAGGACGATCCAACTTGAGTGGAGTAGTGAAACGTTTTCCATTTTTGTCAAGTTTTGAGTCTATTTGTAACAACACTCTTCTTACCAGTTTGTCTTCATCCTTTTGAACTTTTAGAACTTTGGCCAATTTCCATTGACTTCTAGGGAAATCTTCTTTTACTAACACTATGTCACCAACTTGGACATTTCTTCTGGGTGTTTGCCATTTACTTCTTAGCATAAGATTGGCTAAGTACTCTTTCCTCCATCTATTCCAAAACTGTTCTGATAGATATTGATCTCTTCGCCATCTTCTTTTAGCATATAAATCCTCTTTAGTGAACTTGCCAGGCGGTGGCTGTATGTAATCAGACTTAAAGGTGAAGTAGATGGTTGGGAGTTAAAGGGTCCAAACCTGTTAGATCATTGATGTTATCAACTGTAAGTGGACAACTGTTAACAATAGACATTACTTCATAGAATAGGGTCCTAAGTGAAGCATCATCTATTCTTCCGGCGTTCTTTTTCAATACTGAACTTAACACATTTCTCACAGTTCTGATTTGTCTTTCCCAAACTCCTCCTGTATGACTTACATGTGGAGCATTCATGTGAAAATCACACAGTTTCTCTAACAAATACTCAGTTACTTTTTCTTTATCAATCTCTTTTAGAGCTTTCTTCAATTCATTCTTTGCTCTGACAAAATTTGATCCTTGGTCAGATCTAAGCTCTCTGACAGTACCTCTAATGGCTATGAAACATCTTAAGGCGTTGATGAATGTGTCAGTTGACATATCTTCTAACATTTCCAGGTGAATCGCTCTGGAACTCAGACATGTAAATATTAGTCCATATGTCTTGTACTCCTTGCGGTTCTGCTTGGTGCTATATGGGCCAAAACAATCCATTCCGCTATAAAGAAATGGTGGTGATGGGTTTAAACGATCTGCCCGTAAATCTGCCATTCTTTGTTTTTCGGTAGGTCTACGTGCCTTTCTGCAGACTACGCATTTAATTATATACTTTGCTATAACTTTGCTTCCTCTCGCAATCTAGTAACCACCTTCTCTCAAACAGCTTTGGGTAAAGCTTCTTCCTTGATGCAAGGATATGTTGTGGTAGTGATCAATAATCAATCTTGTGAAGGTAGAGTTTTTGAGTAGATTTGCTGGATGCTTCACTCTGCTAGGTAACAATGCATTTTCCGGTCTCCCTCCCACCTTCAGTATACCATCCTGCAGAATAATATTAAGCTTGTAAAATGGGTGGTTGTTTGGAAGCCTTATCGGTTCTTGACTAAGTCTCTTCAACTCTTCACTGTAGAATCCCTTTTGAATGAGTCTTATGACTGTTTATTCAGCTTTCATTCTTTCTTCTACATTCAATAATTCCTTCTTTCTGATTCCCTTTGCCAAACATTGAATTCGAGCTACGTTTATGACTGTATTCCATTTTGAACATCTGGCTAGTCTTTCAAGTATGTCATCTTGACACTTGGCAGTAGTGCTCAATGTTTGTACAACTTTTACTTCTGGATCACCCATAGACAAGTCTGTGTAACCTTTACTGGGCGTGATTTACTTTTCCCAAAGAAACTCTGGACCAGTGAACCAATTAGAATTTTTTAATCCTGTTACATTCAGGCCTCTTGAAGCATGATCTCTTAGGTTATGCTTTGTGTCAATGTGATGCCAATGTTCCGTATTTGTTATTTCCCTAATTTTCTGAACTCTGTTGGCGACAAGGATATGGAATCTTCGAGCTTCGTTCTGCAAAGTCGGATTCAAGGATCTTGATTACTTTTGCTGGACTTACAGTTGGTAACTCTTGGACAGATATTCGATAACACAATCCTGTCACCTGTCTTGAGTTTGTGATCTGCTGTTTTCCACCAACAACACCCCATCCTAGATCAGTTTGAACAGCATGGGGTTCACTCTTTCCTCCTGTGATTACCTTTCATGGTACCAAGGCTTCGGGACAATTGTAGCCTATCAACAGTCCAACACCAAACTCCTTCAGCGGGGACATTTCATGAGATATGACAGATAGGTGCTCCTATTTATTGGCTGTTTCACAGGTAGGTATGTGATCTCGATCTAGAGGTGTATCGTCTTTTGTATAAGCTGGAGGTAGATCTAATGTGCAGTTTGAATGAAGTCCTCTAACTCTCAGTCCTTTGTTCACTAATGTGTCTCTCCCAGTCATTGTGGAGAGTTTGAGCGTCACTGGTTCTGTAGCCACTTGTAATTTCTTGCAGATCAATGAAGGTGACATCACTCTGGGCATCCATTGGTTGAAAATAATTGCAGAGTTTTCAAAACTGATTTGATATCGTCTATTCTGATTTTGAGAATATAATCACAAAAAACTCTGTTCTTCAACCTCCACAAACTTTAAGCGGTACTCACTTTTGATGGGGTTTCTCTAGGTATCAGCACATGCTGCGTGACGTCCCACATGTCTCGTGAGATTTCCCGCTGCCGTGCGGCTCTGCTGCTGGGTCCGAGATCCCGTTGTTGTCTTGTGAGATTTCCCGCTGCCGTGCGGCTCTGCTGCTGGCTCCGAGATCCCGTTGTTGTCTTGTGAGCTTTCCCGCTGCCGTGCGGCTCTGCTGCTGGCTCCGAGATCCCGTTGTTGTCTCGTGAGATTTCCCGCTGCCGTGCAGCTCTGCTGCTGGCTCCGAGATCCCATTGTTGTCTTGTGAGATTTCCCGCTGCCGTGCGGCTCTGCTGCTGGCTCCGAGATCCCGTTGTTGTCTCGTGAGATTTCCCGCTGCCGTGCGTCTCTGCTGCTGGCTCCGAGATCCCGTTGTTGTCTCGTGAGATTTTCCGCTGCCGTGCGGCTCTGCTGCTGGCTCCGAGATCCCGTTGTTGTCTCGTGAGATTTTCCGCTGCCGTGCGGCTCTGCTGCTGGCTCCGAGATCCCGTTGTTGTCTCGTGAGATTTTCCGCTGCCGTGCGGCTCTGCTGCTGGCTCCGAGATCCCGTTGTTGTCTCGTGAGATTTTCCATTGCCGTGCGGCTCTGCTGCTGGCTCCGAGATCCCGTTGTTGTCTCGTGAGATTTTCCATTGCCGTGCGGCTCTGCTGCTGGCTCCGAGATCCCGTTGTTGTCTCGTGAGATTTCCCGCTGCCGTGCGGCTCTGCTGCTGGCTCCGAGATCCCGTTGTTGTCTTGTGAGATTTCCCGCTGCCGTGCGGCTCTGCTGCTGGCTCCGAGATCCCGTTGTTGTCTCGTGAGATTTCCCGCTGCCGTGCAGCTCTGCTGCTGGCTCCGAGATCCTGTTGTTGTCTCGTGAGATTTCCCGCTGCCGTGCGGCTCTGCTGCTGGCTCCGAGATCCCGTTGTTGTCTCGTGAGATTTCCCGCTGCCGTGCAGCTCTGCTGCTGGCTCCGAGATCCCGTTGTTGTCTCGTGAGATTTCCCGCTGCCGTGCGGCTCTGCTGCTGGCTCCGAGATCCCGTTGTTGTCTCGTGAGATTTCCCGCTGCCGTGCGGCTCTGCTGCTGGCTCTGAGATCCCGTTGTTGTCTCGTGAGATTTCCCGCTGCCATGCGGCTCTGCTGCTGGCTCCGAGATCCCGTTGTTGTCTCGTGAGATTTCCCGCTGCCGTGCTTCTCCGCTACTGGCTGAAGAGTAAAGGAGGCTGAGAAGTGAAGAAAGCGGAGATTTTTCACATAGGTTTCTTTTGTACTGTAGTATAATGACACTCGTGATTTTCAAGATGATTGTTTATGCCGGCATAACATGGCCAATCTTCTGCTATATGGTTGGGATACTTGATAGCAACCAGACGCGTTTCGGAGCTATATTGTGTCGGCTCCTTCTTCAGTGGTGGACTTGCGCCTGAGGGGGGACTCGGCCACTGCTACTATACACACTTCCACCTTTAGGAAATCCCTGGCAGGAAACACTATATTGCACGGACCCTCTTGTCACCCACCACATACAGTACACAATATACCAAAGGGTGAAATGATCCGTGCTAGACGGAACTGCACAAACGTGAACTCCTTTTTGGAGGAAGCAGGGGAAATTATGAGCAGATTGACACAAAGGGGATATTCACGTAAACATATAGATAGTTGTGTACAGCAGATATTAGACATGGATAGAAACCTGCTAGTTTACCCAGTGAGGCGACAGATACAAACTGAAGCCCGGGTATCATCAGACATAAACCCCCAGAGTAACACAATATAGCGTGGAGTTTCCTGAGATCTGTAAGATCATTAAGCAACATTTTACGGTCTTGGTATTAGATAAACAATGGGCACAAATAGCAGGGGGGGTGTAAGATGCGCGGCCCGCAGAGCCCCCACAGTAGCAAACTATGTTAGTCCAAGCCTCTTTCAGGATAGAAAGACATCACAACCTAATTGGTTAAAGACAAAGGGCAGCTACAAATGTGGACATAACAAATGTATCTGCTGTGACCATACCGTGGTAGCTAGGACTTCTAAGTCCACAGCTAATAGCAAGGTCTTCCCAGTGAAATCAACTGCAATACCACTTATGCAGTATATCTAATCACATTGCAATATGTAGGCTGCACTACAAATCCCACCAAGGTGAGAATACGTAAGCAAATCTCGGATGGAAGTCGGGGTGTGTCTGCGACCAGCTTGCACTTTGCGGTTTTCCATGATGGGGACACATCCGGCATGTTCATTCAAGGCATTGAGAGGGTTAAAGTACCCACGAGAGGAGGCGATCACAGGAGGAAACTCCTGAACAGGGAGTCCTTCTGGATATTTCAGCTGAGCACCCGTCACCCTGAGGGACTCAATAAAAGATTCGATTTAATCCTGCAATTGTAGGATAATAAAATTTGTAGAATATCCTTTCCATCTCCGATATAATCACAAAAAACTCTGTTCTTCAACCTCCACAAACTTTAAGCGGTACTCACTTTTGATGGGGTTTCTCTAGGTATCAGCACATGCTGCGTGACGTCCCACATGTCTCGTGAGATTTCCCGCTGCCGTGCGGCTCTGCTGCTGGGTCCGAGATCCCGTTGTTGTCTTGTGAGATTTCCCGCTGCCGTGCGGCTCTGCTGCTGGCTCCGAGATCCCGTTGTTGTCTCGTGAGATTTCCCGATGCCGTGCGGCTCTGCTGCTGGCTCCAAGATCCCGTTGTTGTCTCAGCAAATGTATATGCTGTGACCATACCGTGGTAGCTAGGACTTCTAAGTCCACAGCTAATAGCAAGGTCTTCCCAGTGAAATCAACTGCAATACCACTTATGCAGTATATCTAATCACATTGCAATATGTAGGCTGCACTACAAATCCCACCAAGGTGAGAATACGTAAGCAAATCTCGGATGGAAGTCGGGGAGTGTCTGCGACCAGCTTGCACTTTGCGGTTTTCCATGATGGGGACACATCCGGCATGTTCATTCAAAGCATTGAGAGGGTTAAAGTACCCACGAGAGGAGGCGATCACAGGAGGAAACTCCTGAACAGGGAGTCCTTCTGGATATTTCAGCTGAGCACCCGTCACCCTGAGGGACTCAATAAAAGATTCGATTTAATCCTGCAATTGTAAGATAAGAAAATTTGTAGAATATCCTTTCCATCTCCGATATATGGTTGAATAATATTGTTTTTAAAACAATGTAAACTGCTTTTTATTTGAAGATTGACACATGTGAATGGCAGCATGGAGTTTAGGTCATGTGCTAACCCAATTAGGAGCACAGGTCGGAGTCCACTATATCTGCTGCATTCATTGTATCTTACTATGTCAGGAGTAAGGGCTCACATTCCAAGTAGCCCGAAACATGTAGACTGAGATTGTTTTTCCTGGATGTATTTTTATACCGCGCCAATAAAGTATCTAATTTACCTCTGCGAGACCGAGCTGGAGTTTGCTTTTCGCTTGGACTTCAGTTTATGTATCTATACACACACATATATACAGAGCTTTTTTTCTGGCGGAACGCACCGGAACGGCATTCCGCCACCTTTTGACATCGCAGCCTGCCATGCTCCAGCATCCAGGCTGCGATGTAACAGCGGGGAGGGACTGGGAGGAGGAGCTGGGGGCCGGTGCGTTCACTGTGCTCCGGCCCCCAGCTCCAGTAGTTATAAAATGTGTAATTTAATTAATAATGATTCATGCTGCCCCCTCTGTAGTATAACATTCAATATATCCTACTCACAGGGCTTCTGTTGTATCGTAATGCCGGCCGGCCGGGCAGACGAGCGGCAGCGTGACTGAATGAAGCAGGCGGCGCAGGCACGTGACGTCAGTCAGTGACGCTGCCGCTCGTCTGGCCGGCCGGCTTTACGGTATAACAGTAGCCCTGTGAGTAGGATATATTGAATGTTATACTACAGAGGGGGCAGCATGAATCATTATTAATTAAATTACACATTTTATAACTGTACTGGAGCGGCAATGGGGGGTCTGTGGATGACACTGTTATGGGGTGGGGGGTCTGTGGATGGCACTGTTATGGGGTGGGGGGGTCTGTGGATGACACTGTTATGGGGTGGGAGGGTCTGTGGATGGCACTGTTATGGGGTGGGGGGCGTCTGTGGATGACACTGTTATGGGGTGGGGGGTCTGTGGATGGCACTGTTATGGGGTGGGGGGGGTCTGTGGATGACACTGTTATGGGGTGGGAGGGTCTGTGGATGGCACTGTTATGGGGTGGGGGGGTCTGTGGATGACACTGTTATGGGGTGGGAGAGTCTGTGGATGGCACTGTTATGGGGTGGGGGGCGTCTGTGGATGGCACTGTTATAGGATGGGGGGGTCTGTGGATGGCACTGTTATAGGATGGGGGATCTGTGGATGCTATCCACAGATCCCCGATAACAGTGCCATCCCCAGATCCTCCATTAACAGTGCCATCCCCATCTGGGGGGTTTCTTTGCTGGGCTGGACTTTTATAGCCCCCCCCAAATTTTACTTGCATCTCTGTTCTCTAAAGGGGTGGTTTTAGGGGGCGGTCCTAGGGGTGGGTAGGGGCGTGGCCAGGGGAGGGGGGGGTGAGTTCCTTCTCTGAGAAAAAAAGCCCTGCATATATATACACACTCACCTAAAGAATTATTAGGACCACCATACTAATACGGTGTTGGACCCCCTTTTGCCTTCAGAACTGCCTTAATTCTACGTGGCATTGATTCCACAAGGTGCTGATAGCATTCTCTAGAAATGTTGGCCCATATTGATAGGATAGCATCTTGCAGTTGATGGAGATTTGAGGGATGCACATCCAGGGCACGAAGCTCCCGTTCCACCACATCCCAAAGATGCTCTATTGGGTTGAGATCTGGTGACTGTGGGGCCATTTTAGGACAGTGAACTCATTGTCATGTTCAAGAAACCAATTTGAAATGATTCGAGCTTTGTGACATGGTGCATTATCCTGCTGGAAGTAGCCATCAGAGGATGGGTACATGGTGGTCATGAAGGGATGGACATGGTCAGAAACAATGCTCAGGTAGCCCGTGGCATTTAAACGATGGCCAATTGGCACTAAGGGGCCTAAAGTGTGCCCAGAAAACATCCCCCACACCATTACACCACCACCACCAGCCTGCACAGTGGTAACAAAGCATGATGGATACATGTTCTCATTCTGTTTACGCCAAATTCGGACTCTACCATTTGAATGTCTCAACAGAAATCGAGACTCATCAGACCAGGCAACATTTTTCCAGTCTTCAACAGTCCAATTTTGGTGAGCTCGTGCAAATTGTAGCCTCTTTTTCCTATTTGTAGTGGAGATGAGTGGTACCCGGTGGGGTCTTCTGCTGTTGAAGCCCATCCGCCTCAAGGTTGTGCGTGTTGTGGCTTCACAAATGCTTTGCTGCAGACCTCGGTTGTAACGAGTGGTTATTTCAGTCAACGTTGCTCTTCTATCAGCTTGAATCAGTCGGCCCATTCTCCTCTGACCTCCGGCATCCACAAGGCATTCTCGCCCACAGGACTGCCGCATACTGGAGGTTTTTCCCTTTTCACACCATTCTTTGTAAACCCTAGAAATGGTTGTACGTGAAAATCCCAGTAACTGAGCAGATTGTGAAATACTCAGACCGGCCCGTCTGGCACCAACAACCATGCCACGCTCAAAATTGCTTAAATCACCTTTCTTTCCCATTCTGACATTCAGTTTGGAGTTCAGAAGATTGTCTTGACCAGGACCACAACCCTACATGCATCGAAGCAACTGCCATGTGATTGGTTGACTGGATAATCGCACTAATGAGAAATAGAACAGGTGTTCCTAATAATTCTTTAGGTGAGTGTATATTTATGTGTGTGTAAAATGCACAAAATCAGCCAGATACATCATACATCTGTACCTCGCTGTGTGTATAAATACATACATATATATATACTCATGACGAGGTAGAGATGTATGATGTAACCGGATGATTTGCTACGTGTCACACCAGGTACTAAGTAATTATTTGTAAAGGGATGAAATACTTATTTTCATAACTGTATATATATACATTACAGAGTGTTGGCGAGAGATACAAAAGTAATGTAAGCATTGTACCGGGGCACGTGCGGTCATCCGATCTCTCTGATCCACTGCGAGTTGCGTCTCTTTAGATCTGACCATTTTTTCAGCATGGCCATCCTGGGATGATTTGTCTTACATTTTTGTTCCAGATTGGACTGGACCTCCTCCACGATCCGCTGTTTCTCTGCCTGGACCTGGCTGCGGAGAAGCGTCAATTTTGACGTAAATTTGTTTTCCCTTAGTCCTAACAGCAGCACAAGTGGGGGGTATTTGCCCCTGTGAAGCTGGTCAGGACAGGCGGAATTTTAATGAACAAAAAATTTCTGCCTAAGTATCCTAATTAACAATTAGCTAATTAAGCCCCTACCCCATATAACCCGGCCCCAACTGGACGGGGTTGCTTTATAACAAGTAAATGACAAAAAATCATACAAGGGGAGTGTGTGCTCCTGTTAGGACTAAGGGAAAACAAATTTACGTCAAAATTGACGCTTCCCTTACGTCCTAACCAGCAGCACAAGTGGGGAAGTAGCAAGAACCTCACCCAAATTGGGAGGGCTCCCTACTCCCCTCTCAGGAGAGGGCGGCACTTAAAACGGATTGTCCAAAGGCCATACCCTCCATCTGTCTAGACTCAGAACCTGCTCACCTTGGCGTTCAATCGGGTAGCCATCAGGTCGATTTCCGGCGTGCCCCACCGCTGGACAATCATAGAGAAGATGTTCTCGTTCAGGGACCACTCCCCTGGAACTGGTAGGCCCCGACTCAGGCGATCTGCCAGTACATTGAGATCCCCTCTGATATGGACTGCCATTAGGTGGGATAGATTGATCTCTGCCCAAGAAAGAATAGAACCCGCCTCCCTCAGGAGGGTTAGGGACTTCGTCCCTCCCTGTCTGTTTAGGTAAGCGACCACAGTAGTGTTGTCTGTTCGGACTCTCACCGCCTGACCTCGGATGAGAGGAGCAAAATGAAGGAGGGCTAGTTTGACCGCTCTCAGCTCTCTCCAGTTGGATGAGAGGATTTTCTCCTGGGGATTCCAAGTACCCTGTACTGGATTGTCCTCCAGATGGGCCCCCCAGCCCAGCAGAGAAGCGTCCGTGGTCAAGGTGATCCAACGAGGTTGGATCAGAGACCTCCCATCCTTTAAGTTCTTCCACCACTTGAGCGAAGAACGGACTTCTACCGACAGGGAGTGCATCCTGTCTAGGTCTTTGGGCTTGCGAGTCCAAGCTGCTAAGACCTCCTCCTGAAGAGGGCGTAAGTGCCATAAGGCCCACGGAACTGCCTCTGCAGATGCTAACATGTGGCCTAACATCCTCATAAGAACCCTTATGGAGACTCGTCTGGGTGGTATAAGAGACTGTGCGGCTTTTATTACTTTGTCCCTCCTTTGAGGGGACAGGTATAGGGTCATCAGTTGTGAATTGATCACAAAGCCCAAGAACGTTCTCGTGGTTGACGGGACTAAGTGCGACTTGTCCCAATTTATCAACCACCCCAGACCCTGGAGAATCTGGAGAGCTTGTTGAAGCTGACTCTGCAGGACGTCTGCGTTTGCGGCCTTTAAAAGCTAATCGTCCAGGTACGGTACGACTTCTAGCCCAAGGAGCCTTAAATGGGCGACCACAGGAGCCACTACCTTTGTGAAGGTGTGCGGAGCTGAGGATATGCCGAAGGGCAATACAGCAAACTGGTAGTGCTTCACTACCCCTTGCAAGGCCACAGCAACTCTGAGATATTTCCTGTGTGCTGGGCAGATGGGAACATGAAGGTAAGCATCCTTCAGGTCTATGGTTACCATCATATCTCCTGGGTTCAGGATGTTTAAGACAGAGCGAATGGTTTCCATCCGGAAACGCTTCTTCCTGATGAAGCGATTTAAATAACGTAAATCGATGATCATCCGCCAGTCTCCTGATGGTTTTGGCACCAAAAAGATGGGGGAATAAACCCCCTGCCGCCGATCGCGAGGAGGAACCTCCTCTAATGCTCGTTTCTGTATATACTGGAGGACCGAGTCTTCCAGGATTAACTGTTTGTCGGGTGCTAAGGTCCTTGTTAGGACGAATTTGTCCCGAGGAAGGGAAATAAAATCTATTGTGTACCCTGACGCTATCACCTGTAGCACCCAAGGGTCTGGAATTTTTTGCACCCAAAAATCTTTGAATAGACTCAAACGTCCACCGACTGGGGGACTGAAACCTGTTCCTTCCTCTGGGACAACAGGGGGGAGGGGAGGGGGGTTGACGGCCTGTGGAGAGTCATAGATCAGGCTTGCGGTTTCCACGACCGCGACCCCTACCTCTCTTATTATTTTCAGAACGCCTCTGGGTTCTGTCTCCCCCCTGAAATCTTCCTCCTCCTCTACCCCTTCCTCGACCCCGAAAGGACTGCTGGGGGAGGGATTTACCCTTCTTGTCCGCTAGGTTCTCCATGAGAGCATCTAACTCGGAACCGAACAATCTACCAGGTTCGTAGGGAAGGGAGCAAAGGTTAAATTTGGACGTGTTGTCCGCCGCCCATGGTTTTAACCAGAGTGGGCGCCTACTGGCTGAAGAAAGCGCCATCGACTTGGCCGCTAATTTTAACTGTTGTTGGGAGGAGTCTGTTAAGAAATCGATCCCCAGTAAGAGGGTCTTGAATTGGTCCAAGATGTTGTCCCGGGCAACCCCAGAATCCAAGTCTGATTGGATTCTGAGAGTGCAAGCACGGATGAACTCCAATACCTCAGAGCACGCTATAGCAACCGAGGCAGAAGCGGAGGCAGCCGAGTAGTTGCGTCTAAGCGTGCACTCTGCTCGTCTATCTAAGGGGTCCTTTAAGTTGCTGCCGTCGTCTGAAGGCACTAGGGTTCTCTTGGAGAGCTTTGATATGGCCATATCCACTTTTTGAGGTGGAACCCAAACTAAGGAGTCTGCATCCTGTAGAGGGAACATTAGTTTAAATCTTTTTGTTAACACTGGCCCCTTCTCCGGGTGTTTCCACTCGGTTGCCATTAATTTCTTTAGAGACTCGTCCACTTTAAAGGCCCTTGGCCCCCTAGAGGTGGACTGTGGAGCTTCCCCTTGCTCAACATCATGGTCCCTCGACCTGATGGAGCGCAATAGTCTTTGAGTCTTTTCGGCCGGAAAGAGGAAGGCCGAACTCTCTTCCTCAGAGGAAGAATTGTCTTCAATGGAGACGACGTCTTCAGACATGGGAACAGGACCAGGAGAAGCCTGTCTGGGCCTCTTGTTGGAGACTGCTCCCTTAATTTCGGCGATAGACGTATCCATGAACTGTTTCATCCATGAAAACATATCCACCATCGTTGGTTCTGGGTCCGCTCTGGGACGGCAGCCTGGACACCGATGGAATTCGTATGAATCCGGCAATGGGGTGCTGCAGGTGGAGCAGGCGAGATGTTTCTGCTTCTGGGTAGATTTGCCTAGGACACAGAGCACAGAATAAGAATTTGGACCCAAATTGGTACAAAAAAGGGGGAAGCAGTACCTTACCGTGAGGTGGCGATGCCATCTTAGAAGCAAGCAAGGTGACTTCAAGGAAAACTTCCTGGCGCAGGAGTAATCAACAGCAGAAGTCAGTTGAGCTCAGAGAACTGAGAGCAACATTGACCTGCCTCACACAGGTGCCTTAAATAGCACAAGGGGGAGGAGCTTACCGTCACTCCCCCACCCAGGGGGTGGAATCCCGGTTAGAAGGTATAAGTTTTTAATAATTATACATTATTCTCCCCATCTTTCCTCCTATTGGTGCCCCAGCAACCGGGGCACGAATTTTAAGCATATTGTTTTTAGCTGAAAGCGCTGAACACAGCGCTAAAGCCGGAGCCGCGGACCGGAAGTGACGAGTGTGACGCACTTCCGGTACACGCGCGATGCCGGCGGAGCGAAGCGACTGCTTCAGCGGCACACGTGGAGGGAGGCAGGGAGCCAAAACCGGCGCCATCTCCCCCCTGCAACAGGCACAGCCTTCAGATCCCTGCGGCAGCAGGACATCCAGGAGTAATCAACAGCAGATGGAGATTCACCGGAGGCACCCAGGGTAGGCGGAGACAGGCTCCTCTGTAGGATACCTAAGAAAAGAAAAAAAGGCAGAATTAAAGAACATAATAACCATTTTATAACTTTATGGTTAATATTGGGAGACTCCAGTAAGGAGTCTAGCCTGTCCTGGAGTCCACAGGACAATAAAAAAGCAACCCCGTCCAGTTGGGGCCGGGTTATATGGGGTAGGGGCTTAATTAGCTAATTGTTAATTAGGATACTTAGGCAGAAATTTTTTGTTCATTAAAATTCCGCCTGTCCTGACCAGCTTCACAGGGGCAAATACCCCCCACTTGTGCTGCTGGTTAGGACGTAAGGGAACCAGCAAATACTGGCGGTCAGACAAAGAAAGCTTCTCCTGAGGCCTGAGCAACAGGACACAAACTGTAATCTATAGACTGTGTGCGGCAGGAAAATGGATGTGCATGTGAGAGATGTCTCTCTGCTGTCCATACATACAGCTACAGACATAGCGCGGTGATGTCACAACAGTACGTAGTGCACCATCAGTAATAACCACTCAGACCTGATAAAATGGGAACTTTTATGAACTGCGAAAAGAAATTTGCAGCATAAGTAGCGATTTTCGCTATCTCAAATATTTTATAACTCTATCTGCATATAAGACGATTGTTCCGACATGTAATCAATAGACTGCTGCAATGTCAGATTACTTACAGGGATCAGTAGTTCTTCCTCATCGTTGTAAAAATAGCTTCCAACCATCTTTTCCAATCTTCTCAGTAGTTATATTACGGCCACGCCCCTTTTGCGCATGCGCTTTAAGCGAATTTTACATTGTGATTTTCGTAATGTGAAAAAACACACAAATATAGTGAATCTGCAAACTCAGGAATATATGGCGAAATGTAGCGAAATCGAATATTGCCCCTGCCGCTCAACACTAGTAAATAACATCACTCCCCTCCCTCCAGTCTTCTATAACATACAGTCCCATGTAAATAACATCACTCCCCTCCCTCCAGTCTTCTCTAACATACAGTCCCATGTAAATAACCTCCCTCCTTTAAGTCTTCTCTAACATACAGTCCCATGTAAATAACATCACTTCCCTCCCCCAGTCTTCTATAACATACAGTCCCATGTAAATAACATCACTCCCCTCCCTCCAGTCTTCTATAACATACAGTCCCATGTAAATAACATCACTCCCCTCCCCCAGTCTTCTATAAATTACAGTCCCATGTAAATAACATCACTCCCTTCCCTGAGTCTTCTAGAACATACATGTATATCCTAGTGTTGAGCGTGAATATTCGAAAAGCGAATTTTTATCGCGAATATTGGCACTTAGCGATTTTTGCGACTATTTAGACCAGGGGCGCACAACCTGCGGCCCGCGACCCCCCAGAGCCATGGTTTGCGGCCCCCGTCATTCTGGGAAGAAACACACCTGATCGTGCGATCAGCTGTGTTTCTGCCGGGAGCGCCGCACAGTTGCAGGATTACAGCTCCTGCTCCCGCACTGTAGCGGTCAGAGACAGCATGAGACTCGAGGAGAAGACAGAAGCAGTGAATCAGCGCTTCTGCCTGCTCCTCACACAGGTGAGCGGCGCGCTGTGCAGTTTAGACCCGGCGATCACGTAATCGCCTGGTGTCAGGGGCAGAGGACTGCGGAGCCTCACCAGCTGTGCCCTGTACAAAGCCTCGCTCCTCTGAAGTTCTAAGCTGAGTTGCGGTTACAATGCTGCACTGCTCTGTCTCTGGAAGATAATGATGGCCTGGATGCAATGCCACAGTTTGGCCACTAGATGTCGCACTGTTATGGGACTTATGCTCAGCTTCATGGAGGAAGCTCAGTGGAAAAATTGCCATCCCCCTTGTAGTGATAAGCAGGGGCACATCCAGTATGTCACCCAATTTGAAGGACAGTTGGCATCCCCTCATAAGCACCTGATAATGGCATATTGGGCAGAGTGCAGTGCATCATCTCTCATCACTAGGCTTTCCTGCAGCAGGTGAAGAGCACTTGTTCCTTCATCCAGATAACAGAACCAGAAGAGTGTTTCCTGCAGAATGTGGAAGAACCATGCTGGGATGTCATGTGTATCCTCTGCTAGCGGTGCGCCAGAAGCAGCATAAAGACCAGCAAAGGTACAGAGACTCGGAGGTGACAAAGTGGTGCAGGAGTGTTGGAAGTGGAGCACTGTCCTGTGCCAGGGATGTGCTGACGCCTGAGCCACAGACCAGGCCCAGGATCACAGGCTGCAGACCGGGTGTGGAGCAAGGTCCCTGACTAGGACAAAGTCAGGCAGTCACCATGGTGATCAGGAGACATCACCACAGCAGAGTCTGAAGGACCATGGACATCTGAAGTGTTGGTGGAATTGGTAAGAGATGTCCAATTTGCCTGCACAACACCAGGCAAGAAAAAGGGTGCCGCAGAGCAGCGCTGAGGGAGCAAGGCTGTCCACGGACAGCCATCTGGCTGTATAGCTGTCTATCGGAAGAAAATACACTGTACAAAAAAATACAAATAAAAGGAAAATAAAAAAAAGTCAGTGTCCCACAGAGGTCTTTTAAAGACCTCTTGGGGGACATACAGTGGTGCAAAAATATATGAAAGAAAAATAAAATTTTTGCAAAAAGATGTAAAAATAAATAAACATACAAGTAAAAGAAAATTATAAAAAGGAAAAGTGCAAAATAAAATTGTTCACTGTTATTTTATGTGGCAAAAATATATTTTAAAAAGAAATAAAAAGTGATTAAAAAAAAATTTAAGATACAAAATAAATAAAATACAAATAAAAGGGAAAAAAGTAAAATGTGCAAAAAAAAAAAAAAAGTCAGTGTCCCCCAATGGTCTTTTCGTAGCAGAAAAATATTAAACAAATAAGTTAAAAAAATAATAAATAGTAAAATACATAAAAGAAAAAACCTCCCACACCGACCAAAACCATTACAATGATCACCCCATTCATGTGAAACTACACATATTGTATAATAAAACGATCCAACACATAGATTTTCATATTTAAATAATGAGCTATAGTTTGAATTAAAATGATTTAAAAAAGAAAAAGAAAAAAATTGTACAGTTTCCCCCTAATAAAACTAAAATAATATATTAAAAAGCCCTGTGTTATGTAGTAAAAAGATGTAAAAGTTATAAAAGTTATTTTGGTAGTAAAAAAAATTAAAAAGTTACAAGTGATTGAACCACATGCGCTAAATCACACAAAAGTGACTGGTCATTAAGGTCTTTTTTTAGGCCTGGTCATTGAAGGGTTAACCAGTAAGTGCTTTCCCGGCCAGTAAGGCCTCATACACACGCACCTTTTCTTTTGGTCCGCAGGACACCAGCCATGCAGTGGCGACTCTAGGAACAATATATAGGGGGGGCACAAAGATACCACAGTCAAAAATGGGGGGGCAAAAACAAAATAAGATTACAAAATACGAGAGAGTTGCGGTCTGCAGGGATACAGTTATAATAAAACAATTTACTTACAAAAGAAGCTATTCAGTCGTCTGCTGTGCCGTCCTCTGCTCGCTTCCGCGGATTCTTTCCCCTTCTTTCTGTCTCTCGTCACTGCGCAGGCGCACTGTTATGGTGGATCTGTGGAAGACACACTGTTATGGGGGATCTGTGGATGACACATTATGCCTCTCATTAGCCCTCATTATGCCTCTCATCACTCCCATATCAGCCCCCATATAAGCCCTTATGCCTCATTAGCCCCCATTATTCTTCTTATTAGCCCCATTGGCCCCCATTATGCCTCATTAGCCCACATTATGCCTCTAATTAGCCCCCATTATGCCTCTTATTAGCCCCCATATGCCTCCAATTAGCTCCATATGCCTCCAATTAGCCCCCATATGCCTTCAATTAGCCCCCATATGCCTCCTATTAGCCCCCATATGCCTCCTATTAGCCCCCATATGCCTCCAATTAACCCCATATGCCTCCAATTAGCCCCATAGACCCCATATGCCTCCAATTAGCCCCCATATGCCTCCAATTAGCCCCCATATGCCTCCAATTAGCCCCCATATGCCCCCTATTAGCCCCTATATGCCTCCAATTAGCCCCTATATGCCTCCAATTAGCCCCCATATGCCTCCAATTAGCCCCCATATGCCTCCTATTAGCCCCCATATGCCTCCTATTAGCCCCCATATGCCTCCTATTAGCCCCATAGACCCCATATGCCTCCAATTAGCCCCCATATGCCTCCAATTAGCCCCCATATGCCTCCTATTAGCCCCCATATGCCTCCTATTAGCCCCATATGCCTCCAATTAGCCCCATAGACCCCATATGCCTCCAATTAGCCCCCATATGCCTCCAATTAGCCCCCATATGCCTCCAATTAGCCCCCATATGCCTCCAATTAGCCCCATAGACCCCATATGCCTCCAATTAGCCCCCATATGCCTCCAATTAGCCCCCATATGCCTCCAATTAGCCCCCATATGCCTCCAATTAGCCCCCATATGCCTCCAATTAGGCCCCATATGCCTATTAGCCCCATATGCCTATTAGCCCCCATATGCCTATTAGCCCCCATATGCCTCCAATTAGCCCCATATGCCTCCTATTAGCCCCATATGCCTCCTATTAGCCCCATATGCCTCCTATTAGCCCCCATATGCCTCCTATTAGCCCCCATATGCCTCCAATTAACCCCATATGCCTCCAATTAGCCCCATAGACCCCATATGCCTCCAATTAGCCCCCATATGCCTCCAATTAGCCCCCATATGCCTCCTATTAGCCCCCAATTAGCCCCTATATGCCTCCAATTAGCCCCTATATGCCTCCAATTAGCCCCCATATGCCTCCTATTAGCCCCATATGCCTCCTATTAGCCCCCATATGCCTCCTATTAGCCCCATAGACCCCATATGCCTCCAATTAGCCCCCATATGCCTCCAATTAGCCCCCATATGCCTCCTATTAGCCCCCAATTAGCCCCCATATGCCTCAAATTAACCCCATATGCCTCCAATTAGCCCCATAGACCCCATATGCCTCCAATTAGCCCCCATATGCCTCCAATTAGCCCCCATATGCCTCCAATTAGCCCCCATATGCCTCCAATTAGCCCCATAGACCCCATATGCCTCCAATTAGCCCCCATATGCCTCCAATTAGCCCCCATATGCCTCCAATTAGCCCCCATATGCCTCCTATTAGCCCCATAGGCCTATTAGCCCCATATGCCTATTAGCCCCCATATGCCTCCAATTAGCCCCATATGCCTCCTATTAGCCCCATATGCCTCCTATTAGCCCCATATGCCTCCTATTAGCCCCCAAATATGCCTCCAATTAGCCCCCAAATATGCCTCCAAATGCCCCCATACATCTCCAATTAGCCCCCAAATATGCCTCCAATTAGCCCCCAAATATGCTTCCAATTAGCCCCATATGCCTCCTATTAGCCCCCATATGCCTCCTATTAGCCCCCATAATGCCCCCAGCAGCCACATTTTTTATAAAAAAAAAAAAAAAAACACTTACCTCTCCTGCTCCTGGACGGACGCCGCCTGCCATTTTCTCCCTCCTCAGTCGACTGTGCGTGCTCTAAACTGGCGCGCACAGTGTGAGGTCACAGAGCGACCTCACGCTGTGCGCAGCCCTGCACAGCCGACAGCCGAGGACCAGGAAGTGGTGAGTACAGAGCGTTCACCACTTCCTGGTCCTTCTGTACTAATGAGCGCTTCCTTAATGGAAGCGCTCATTAGTATTCACTCGGGGGAATCAGCGGGGGGGCACCTGGGGGGGCAAGGAACAACATAGGGGGGGCAATTGCCCCCCCTCGCCCCCCTCTAGCGACGCCACTACAGCCATGTGTGTTCTGCAGAGCGGAGTAACAGATGCGGACGGCACAAGGGGCCACGTTTCTCACGACTCTGACAGCTGACTCCACTGTCACATGCGGCTAAAGTCAGATTTATGACCGGCCCTTTAAGACTGTAATAAATGTGGTTTGACGGTAGCAGTTTATCCGTCAGTAATCAGCTTTACAAAAGTCGCGCGTCCTTACGAAAAAGTCACACGTTCTATTAAAAATCTCATAAGATAAGCATGGTCCTCACTGGAGTGAAATTGCGCATTTTTTTGCGACTTTTTTGCAACTTTTTAAATAGTCCCAATAGTAAATCTGTCTAGAGATTCATTTACATAAGAAAACACGCCCACTTTCAGAAAACTGGTGAGCATAGTGCAGAGCAGAAAAAAGTCGCAAATTTGTGCGCAGTTTTAGCATTTGCGCATTTTTTTGTGACTTTTTCACTCCATTATTCTGACTTGAGCTAATGATAAATCTGGCCCACGGAGAGCCGTCCGCATCTTTTGTGCCCCCATTGAAGTGAATGGGTCCGCATCCGAGCCACATAAAAAATGTGGACTAGAACAATGGCCGTGTGCGTGAGCCGCCAGGGAAAGTGCTTACTGGTTATTGCGGGGCACCTGCAGTATATCTGGGGGCAGGAGGCGGTAATAACCGCTGATCGCCGTCCTCTGCAGTATATCTGGGGGTGCAGGAGGCGGTAATAACCGCTGATCGCCGTCCTCTGCAGTATATCTGGGGGTGCAGGAGGCGGTAATAACCGCTGATCGCCGTCCTCTGCAGTATATCTGGGGGTGCAGGAGGCGGTAATAACCGCTGATCGCCGTCCTCTGCAGTATATCTGGGGGTGCAGGAGGCGGTAATAACCGCTGATCGCCATCCTCTGCAGTATATCTGGGTGTGCAGGAGGCGGTAATAACCGCTGATCGCCGTCCTCTGCAGTATATCTGGGTGTGCAGGAGGCGGTAATAACCGCTGATCGCCGTCCTCTGCAGTATATCTGGGTGTGCAGGAGGCGGTAATAACCGCTGATCGCCGTCCTCTGCAGTATATCTGGGGGTGCAGGAGGCGGTAATAACCGCTGATCGCCGTCCTCTGCAGTATATCTGGGGGCAGGAGGCGGTAATAACCGCTGATCGCCGTCCTCTGCAGTATATCTGGGGGTGCAGGAGGCGGTAATAACCGCTGATCGCCGTCCTCTGCAGTATATCTGGGGGTGCAGGAGGCGGTAATAACCGCTGATCGCCATCCTCTGCAGTATATCTGGGTGTGCAGGAGGCGGTAATAACCGCTGATCGCCGTCCTCTGCAGTATATCTGGGTGTGCAGGAGGCGGTAATAACCGCTGATCGCCGTCCTCTGCAGTATCTCTGGGTGTGCAGGAGGCGGTAATAACCGCTGATCGCCGTCCTCTGCAGTATAACTGGGGGTGCAGGAGGCGGTAATAACCGCTGATCGCCATCCTCTGCAGTATATCTGGGTGTGCAGGAGGCGGTAATAACCGCTGATCGCCGTCCTCTGCAGTATATCTGGGTGTGCAGGAGGCGGTAATAACCGCTGATCGCCATCCTCTGCAGTATATCTGGGGGTGCAGGAGGCGGTAATAACTGCTGATCGCCGTCCTCTGCAGTATATCTGGGTGTGCAGGAGGCGGTAATAACCGCTGATCGCCGTCCTCTGCAGTATATCTGGGGGTGTAGGAGGCGGTAATAACCGCTGATCGCCATCCTCTGCAGTATATCTGGGTGTGCAGGAGGCGGTAATAACCGCTGATCTCCGTCCTCTGCAGTATATCTGGGTGTGCAGGAGGCGGTAATAACCGCTGATCGCCGTCCTCTGCAGTATATCTGGGTGTGCAGGAGGCGGTAATAACCGCTGATCGCCGTCCTCTGCAGTATATCTGGGGGTGCAGGAGGCGGTAATAACCGCTGATCGCCATCCTCTGCAGTATATCTGGGTGTGCAGGAGGCGGTAATAACCGCTGATCGCCGTCCTCTGCAGTATATCTGGGGGTGCAGGAGGCGGTAATAACCGCTGATCGCCATCCTCTGCAGTATATCTGGGTGTGCAGGAGGCGGTAATAACCGCTGATCGCCGTCCTCTGCAGTATATCTGGGGGTGCAGGAGGCGGTAATAACCGCTGATCGCCATCCTCTGCAGTATATCTGGGTGTGCAGGAGGCGGTAATAACCGCTGATCGCCGTCCTCTGCAGTATATCTGGGGGTGCAGGAGGCGGTAATAACCGCTGATCGCCGTCCTCTGCAGTATATCTGGGGGTTCAGGGGGCGGTAATAACCGCTGATCGCCGTCCTCTGCAGTATATCTGGGTGTGCAGGAGGCGGTAATAACCGCTGATCGCCATCCTCTGCAGTATATCTGGGTGTGCAGGAGGCGGTAATAACCGCTGATCTCCGTCCTCTGCAGTATATCTGGGTGTGCAGGAGGCGGTAATAACCGCTGATCGCCATCCTCTGCAGTATATCTGGGTGTGCAGGAGGCGGTAATAACCGATGATCGCCGTCCTCTGCAGTATATCTGGGGGTGCAGGAGGCGGTAATAACCGCTGATCGCCGTCCTCTGCAGTATATCTGGGTGTGCAGGAGGCAGTAATAACCGCTGATCGCCGTCCTCTGCAGTATATCTGGGGGTGCAGGAGGCGGTAATAACCGCTGATCGCCATCCTCTGCAGTATATCTGGGTGTGCAGGAGGCGGTAATAACCGCTGATCGCCGTCCTCTGCAGTATATCTGGGGGTGCAGGAGGCGGTAATAACCGCTGATCGCCGTCCTCTGCAGTATATCTGGGGGTTCAGGGGGCGGTAATAACCGCTGATCGCCGTCCTCTGCCGTATATCTGGGTGTGCAGGAGGCGGTAATAACCGCTGATCGCCGTCCTCTGCAGTATATCTGGGGGTGCAGGAGGCGGTAATAACCGCTGATCGCCGTCCTCTGCAGTATATCTGGGGGTTCAGGGGGCGGTAATAACCGCTGATCGCCGTCCTCTGCAGTATATCTGGGTGTGCAGGAGGCGGTAATAACCGCTGATCGCCATCCTCTGCAGTATATCTGGGTGTGCAGGAGGCGGTAATAACCGCTGATCTCCGTCCTCTGCAGTATATCTGGGTGTGCAGGAGGCGGTAATAACCGCTGATCGCCATCCTCTGCAGTATATCTGGGTGTGCAGGAGGCGGTAATAACCGCTGATCGCCGTCCTCTGCAGTATATCTGGGGGTGCAGGAGGCGGTAATAACCGCTGATCGCCTTCCTCTGCAGTATATCTGGGTGTGCAGGAGGCGGTAATAACCGCTGATCGCCGTCCTCTGCAGTATATCTGGGTGTGCAGGAGGCGGTAATAACCGCTGATCGCCGTCCTCTGCAGTATATCTGGGGGTTCAGGGGGTGGTAATAACCGCTGATCGCCGTCCTCTGCAGTATATCTGGGTGTGCAGGAGGCGGTAATAACCGCTGATCGCCGTCCTCTGCAGTATATCTGGGGGCAGGAGGCGGTAAAAACCGCTGATCGCTGTCCTCTGCAGTATATCTGGGGGTGCAGGAGGCGGTAATAACCGCTGATCGCCATCCTCTGCAGTATATCTAGGTGTGCAGGAGGCGGTAATAACCGCTGATCGCCATCCTCTGCAGTATATCTGGGTGTGCAGGAGGCGGTAATAACCGCTGATCGCCGTCCTCTGCAGTATATCTGGGGGTGCAGGAGGCGGTAATAACCGCTGATTGCCGTCCTATGCAGTATATCTGGGGGTGCAGGAGGCGGTAATAACCGCTGATCGCCGTCCTCTGCAGTATATCTGGGGGTGCAGGAGGCGGTAATAACCGCTGATCGCCGTCCTCTGCAGTATATCTGGGGGTGCAGGGGGCGGTAATAACCGCTGATCGCCGTCCTCTGCAGTATATCTGGGGGTGCAGGAGGCGGTAATACCCGCTGAGCGCCGTCATTAGTGAACAGGAGGCAGGAAGGAAACGTCACCACTTAAAGGGGTTTCCCACTTAAAATTATGTTTAACCAGTTCCTGCAGCATAGTCCCTGACACAGAAGATCCCCACTTTCCTGCTCCGTGCTGCTCTCGCGGTCGCCATCCTCCGGTCCCGGAGCACCTCTCCAGCAAATGACTGACTCTAGCGGTGACACGCTGCTCGTGGCCACATCACCACTGCAGCCAGTCATTGGCTGGAGAGGTACAAGTGACTATGCCCATATCCAACCGGATGTAAACAGCGCCGGAACCAGACGATGGAGACAGCGGGGGCGGCAGGGAGCAGGAGAGTATGAATCTTCTGTGTCAGGCCCATGCTGCAGGAATGGGTTAAAATCATTTTTTACCAGGAAATCTCTAAGCCCCTGTTACACGGCACGATATTCAGGACAATTACTGGGAACAAGTCTTCGTAGGAGCGATCATTCCTGATATCTGGCGGTATAATCGCGCCGCTGATCAGCCGATAAACAAGGAATCGCTCGTTTGTCGGATGATTTGCATATTTTATCAGGATGAAAGACGTACAATTATCGTCAGCGCATCTCCCCGTGTAATCAGGAATGTGCTGCCGATAATCGATAGAAGTGAATGAGGAGGAATGACTGCGGTAGTGATCATTCCTCCCCAGTCACTTAGCATTAGCCTGTGTAATAGGCCGATGCAAACAAGCGCTGATTAACTTTTTTTGCAGCCCCTTGAAATGCAATGTGACAATGCGGTCCCCAGACCAAAAAACGTTGTGCATCCCTGCTCTAGACTATATCGCTATATATTAGTGCACATCAGGTGATCGTCCCTCCCGTCCTCTAGCTTGTGGCCAATGAGAAGGCTTTGTCACAACTTAGCAACATCCCTAGCAACCAATAGGAAAGCTGCCTGCCCCTTATATATAAGACGCTCCCCAGCAGCAGTGTGTGCAGATCTGAGAGAGAGCAGTGACATCGCTGAGCTCTCCGCTCTCCTGTCAGTACATTAGACAGTTATATATATATATACAGACAGTCAGTGCAGATCTGAGAGAGAGCAGTGACATCGCTGAGCTCTCCGCTCTCCTGTCAGTACATTAGACAGTTATATATATATATACAGACAGTCAGTGCAGATCTGAGAGAGAACAGTGACATCGCTGAGCTCTCCGCTCTCCTGTCAGTACATTAGACAGTTATATATATACAGACAGTCAGTGCAGATCTGAGAGAGAGCAGTGACATCGCTGAGCTCTCCGCTCTCCTGTCAGTACATTAGACAGTTATATATATACAGACAGTCAGTGCAGATCTGAGAGAGAGCAGTGACATCGCTGAGCTCTCCGCTCTCCTGTCAGTACATTAGACAGTTATATATATATACAGACAGTCAGTGCAGATCTGAGAGAGAGCAGTGACATCGCTGAGCTCTCTGCTCTCCTGTCAGTACATTAGACAGTTATATATATATACAGACAGTCAGTGCAGATCTGAGAGAGAGCAGTGACATCGCTGAGCTCTCCGCTCTCCTGTCAGTACATTAGACAGTTATATATATACAGACAGTCAGTGCAGATCTGAGAGAGAGCAGTGACATCGCTGAGCTCTCCTCTCTCCTGTCAGTACATTAGACAGTTATATATATATACAGACAGTCAGTGCAGATCTGAGAGAGAGCAGTGACATCGCTGAGCTCTCCGCTCTCCTGTCAGGACATTAGACAGTTATATATATACAGACAGTCAGTGCAGATCTGAGAGAGAGCAGTGACATCGCTGAGCTCTCCGCTCTCCTGTCAGTACATTAGACAGTTATATATATACAGACAGTCAGTGCAGATCTGAGAGACAGCAGAGACATCGCTGAGCTCTCTGCTCTCCTGTCAGTACATTAGACAGTTATATATATATACAGACAGTCAGTGCAGATCTGAGAGAGAGCAGTGACATCGCTGAGCTCTCTGCTCTCCTGTCAGTACATTAGACAGTTATATATATATACAGACAGTCCGTGCAGATCTGAGAGAGAGCAGTGACATCGCTGAGCTCTCCGCTCTCCTGTCAGTACATTAGACAGTTATATATATATACAGACAGTCAGTGCAGATCTGAGAGAGAGCAGTGACATCGCTGAGCTCTCCGCTCTCCTGTCAGTACATTAGACAGTTATATATATACAGACAGTCAGTGCAGATCTGAGAGAGAGCAGTGACATCGCTGAGCTCTCCGCTCTCCTGTCAGTACATTAGACAGTTATATATATACAGACAGTCAGTGCAGATCTGAGAGAGAGCAGTGACATCGCTGAGCTCTCCGCTCTCCTGTCAGTACATTAGACAGTTATATATATATACAGACAGTCAGTGCAGATCTGAGAGAGAGCAGTGACATCGCTGAGCTCTCCGCTCTCCTGTCAGTACATTAGACAGTTATATATATATACAGACAGTCAGTGCAGATCTGAGAGACAGCAGTGACATCGCTGAGCTCTCCGCTCTCCTGTCAGGACATTAGACTTATATATATATATACACAGACAGTCAGTGCAGATCTGAGAGAGAGCAGTGACATCGCTGAGCTCTCCGCTCTCCTGTCAGTACATTAGACAGTTATATATATATACAGACAGTCAGTGCAGATCTGAGAGAGAGCAGTGACATCGCTGAGCTCTCCGCTCTCCTGTCAGGACATTAGACTTATATATATATACACAGACAGTCAGTGCAGATCTGAGAGAGAGCAGTGACATCGCTGAGCTCTCCGCTCTCCTGTCAGTACATTAGACAGTTATATATATATACAGACAGTCAGTGCAGATCTGAGAGAGAGCAGTGACATCGCTGAGCTCTCCGCTCTCCTGTCAGGACATTAGACTTATATATATATATACAGACAGTCAGTGCAGATCTGAGAGAGAGCAGTGACATCGCTGAGCTCTCCGCTCTCCTGTCAGTACATTAGACAGTTATATATATACAGACAGTCAGTGCAGATCTGAGAGAGAGCAGTGACATCGCTGAGCTCTCCGCTCTCCTGTCAGTACATTAGACAGTTATATATATATACAGACAGTCAGTGCAGATCTGAGAGAGAGCAGTGACATCGCTGAGCTCTCCGCTCTCCTGTCAGTACATTAGACAGTTATATATATATACAGACAGTCAGTGCAGATCTGAGAGAGAGCAGTGACATCGCTGAGCTCTCCGCTCTCCTGTCAGTACATTAGACAGTTATATATATACAGACAGTCAGTGCAGATCTGAGAGAGAGCAGTGACATCGCTGAGCTCTCCGCTCTCCTGTCAGTACATTAGACAGTTATATATATACAGACAGTCAGTGCAGATCTGAGAGAGAGCAGTGACATCGCTGAGCTCCCCGCTCTCCTGTCAGTACATTAGACAGTTATATATATACAGACAGTCAGTGCAGATCTGAGAGAGAGCAGTGACATCGCTGAGCACTCCGCTCTCCTGTCAGTACATTAGACAGTTATATATATATATATACAGACAGTCAGTGCAGATCTGAGAGAGAGCAGTGACATCGCTGAGCTCTCCGCTCTCCTGTCAGTACATTAGACAGTTATATATATACAGACAGTCAGTGCAGATCTGAGAGAGAGCAGTGACATCGCTGAGCTCTCCGCTCTCCTGTCAGTACATTAGACAGTTATATATATATACAGACAGTCAGTGCAGATCTGAGAGAGAGCAGTGACATCGCTGAGCTCTCCACTCTCCTGTCAGTACATTAGACAGTTATATATATATACAGACAGTCAGTGCAGATCTGAGAGAGAGCAGTGACATCGCTGAGCTCTCCGCTCTCCTGTCAGTACATTAGACAGTTATATATATATACAGACAGTCAGTGCAGATCTGAGAGAGAGCAGTGACATCGCTGAGCTCTCCGCTCTCCTGTCAGTACATTAGACAGTTATATATATATACAGACAGTCAGTGCAGATCTGAGAGAGAGCAGTGACATCGCTGAGCTCTCCGCTCTCCTGTCAGTACATTAGACAGTTATATATATACAGTCAGTGCAGATCTGAGAGAGAGCAGTGACATCGCTGAGCTCTCCGCTCTCCTGTCAGTACATTAGACAGTTATATATATATACAGACAGTCAGTGCAGATCTGAGAGAGAGCAGTGACATCGCTGAGCTCTCCGCTCTCCTGTCAGTACATTAGACAGTTATATATATATACAGACAGTCAGTGCAGATCTGAGAGAGAGCAGTGACATCGCTGAGCTCTCCGCTCTCCTGTCAGTACATTAGACAGTTATATATATACAGACAGTCAGTGCAGATCTGAGAGAGAGCAGTGACATTGCTGAGCTCTCCGCTCTCCTGTCAGTACATTAGACAGTTATATATATACAGACAGTCAGTGCAGATCTGAGAGAGAGCAGTGACATCGCTGAGCTCTCCGCTCTCCTGTCAGTACATTAGACAGTTATATATATACAGACAGTCAGTGCAGATCTGAGAGAGAGCAGTGACATCGCTGAGCTCTCCGCTCTCCTGTCAGTACATTAGACAGTTATATATATACAGACAGTCAGTGCAGATCTGAGAGAGAGCAGTGACATCGCTGAGCTCTCCGCTCTCCTGTCAGTACATTAGACAGTTATATATATATACAGACAGTCAGTGCAGATCTGAGAGAGAGCAGTGACATCGCTGAGCTCTCCGCTCTCCTGTCAGTACATTAGACAGTTATATATATACAGACAGTCAGTGCAGATCTGAGAGAGAGCAGTGACATCGCTGAGCTCTCTGCTCTCCTGTCAGTACATTAGACAGTTATATATATATACAGACAGTCAGTGCAGATCTGAGAGAGAGCAGTGACATCGCTGAGCTCTCTGCTCTCCTGTCAGTACATTAGACAGTTATATATATATACAGACAGTCCGTGCAGATCTGAGAGAGAGCAGTGACATCGCTGAGCTCTCCGCTCTCCTGTCAGTACATTAGACAGTTATATATATATACAGACAGTCAGTGCAGATCTGAGAGAGAGCAGTGACATCGCTGAGCTCTCCGCTCTCCTGTCAGTACATTAGACAGTTATATATATATACAGACAGTCCGTGCAGATCTGAGAGAGAGCAGTGACATCGCTGAGCTCTCTGCTCTCCTGTCAGTACATTAGACAGTTATATATATATACAGACAGTCAGTGCAGATCTGAGAGAGAGCAGTGACATCGCTGAGCTCTCCGCTCTCCTGTCAGTACATTAGACAGTTATATATATACAGACAGTCAGTGCAGATCTGAGAGAGAGCAGTGACATCGCTGAGCTCTCCGCTCTCCTGTCAGTACATTAGACAGTTATATATATATATATACAGACAGTCCGTGCAGATCTGAGAGAGCAGTGACATCGCTGAGCTCTCCGCTCTCCTGTCAGTACATTAGACAGTTAGTTATATATAGACAGTCAGTGCAGATCTGAGAGAGAGCAGTGACATCGCTGAGCTCTCCGCTCTCCTGTCAGTACATTAGACAGTTATATATATATACAGACAGTCAGTGCAGATCTGAGAGAGCAGTGACATCGCTGAGCTCTCCGCTCTCCTGTCAGTACATTAGACAGTTATATATATACACAGACAGTCAGTGCAGATCTGAGAGAGAGCAGTGACATCGCTGAGCTCTCCGCTCTCCTGTCAGTACATTAGACAGTTATATATATATACAGACAGTCAGTGCAGATCTGAGAGAGAGCAGTGACATCGCTGAGCTCTCCGCTCTCCTGTCAGTACATTAGACAGTTATATATATACAGACAGTCAGTGCAGATCTGAGAGAGAGCAGTGACATCGCTGAGCTCTCCGCTCTCCTGTCAGTACATTAGACAGTTATATATATACAGACAGTCAGTGCAGATCTGAGAGAGAGCAGTGACATCGCTGAGCTCTCCGCTCTCCTGTCAGTACATTAGACAGTTATATATATATACAGACAGTCAGTGCAGATCGTGATATAGTGGAGCTGATAGGTTCTGCTGTCCACACATACATGTTAGGCTACTTTCACACTAGCGTTCAGACCAGGTCCGTCCGATGTCTTCCCAGACGGATCCGCTCCTATAAGGCCTCATTCACACGACCGTATGTGTTTAACGGATCCGCAAATTTCACGGATTCCGTGAAAAAACATAACGGATGGTGTTCCGTTTTTTGCGGATCCGCTAAAAAACGGAAGGTGTCTTTGTAATTTTTATATAAAGTTCTTTGTGCTGAAAAAAAAAAAAGGGATATAAATAATTCCTGTCAGATAGCTAGAGTGACATTTTGTCTGGCTTTGATTGCACCAAGAGCTTAGTGTGAGACTTGTGCTTGGTCGGCATCTGTTTCGTGCTATATTTCTGGTCTATCATGGCTAATCATCGAGAGGTTCTTCTTTACTGGCTAATTTCTCGCAGATTTGGACAGCAGCCAGCAATGCTGTCTGAAGAACCGAGGAGGAGGAGGTGGGTTCATCCCATTGTCTCACAGCGTCTCCAGAAGGGCCACTTTCACAAATTATACTTTGACTTACGGCAGCACCCTGATAAATTCCAGGGTTACTGCCGTATGTCTGTACAGACATTTGATATGTTGCTCGCGTCTCTCCGTTCTGGGCTCACTTTCCAGGACACGGTCGTGGTACAAATCAGAGCGTGTATCCCACAGCTCTGGCCTTTCTTGAATCAAAACTATTAAACGCTCCACAGAGAAAGACATCTTTGCTGTCTGACAAATATGCCTCTTCTATCTGATGTTTGTGAGGGGCACATAGACATGTCTGGAAAAAGTATCATTTTTTAAATAGGGGCAGGGATATGTAAATAGCGGACATTCATCCGTTTTTTCACGGATAACATACGGAAACACTCCCGTATGATCCGTTTTTTCACGGACCCATAGACTTGAATGGGGCTACGGAACGTTTAATGCGGACAACTATAGGACATGTGAGTTTATTTTAGCGGATCCGCGGAACGGAACAACGGAATCGGACAGCACACGGTGTGCTGTCCGTATGTTTTCAGAGCCCATAGAAGTGAATGGATCTCCATACCATACACAAAAAAACGGAACGGATGCGGATCCGTTCATACGGTCGTGTGAATGAGGCCTAATGCAGACGTTTGGATCGGTCTGCATTATAGTTTAAAAAAAAATTTAAAGTTGTGAAAGTTGCTCAGACGGATCCGTCCAGACTTTACATTGAAAGTCAATGGGGGACGGATCCGTTTGAAGATTGAGCCATATTGTGTCATCTTCAAACGGATCCATCCCTATTGACTTACATTGTAAGTCTGGACGGATCCGCACGCCTCCGCACGGCCAGGCATTCGGGTGTCCGCTTGCTGAGCGGAGGCTGAACGCTGCCAGACTGATGCATTCTGAGCGGATCCGCGTCCACTCAGAATGCATTAGGGCAGTACGGATGCGTTCGGGGCCGCTTGTGAGACCCTTCAAACAGAACTCACAAGCGGAGCCCCGAACGCTAGTGTGAAAGTAGCCCTACAGACATAGTGCTGTGATGTCACAAGTTGCACGTATTGCGAAAAAATATTCAAACTTGCGAACATACTGGAGCGCTCTATCTGCATATAAAGCGATTGTGATGTTCTGACGTGCCGACCATTTTCTCCTATCTTTTCTCCACACCAGTATTTCACGCGCATTAAGCGAATAATACATTGCCGATTTTCGCAATCAAGAATAGAATCTCGAATTTGTAAATATATGACGAATATTCTACAAAACTTTATCGAAATATCCCAAATTCGAATATTGGCCCTGCCGCTCATCACTAGTATATCCCCCCCAGCTTGGTAACAGCTGCAGGAGGCCCCCTCCTAATAACCCGGTGTCTCCTCAATCTTCCCTCTTCCTCAGCTGTTCTTCTCCTCACTGTCCTGTCAGCTCAGCAGCCGGAGACATGGAGGGGGGGGGGCTCCACTGCCCAGTTACCGCCCCTCCCCCTCACTGCCCCGCCCCTCCCCTCACTGCCCCGCCCCCTCTTCCTCCTTTTGGTTCTCTTTGGCTCAGTGACCTCCGATCACTATTCTACAGCCTCCTGCACAGAGCACCCCCCGAACTGCTCCAGAGGTAAGTGCTCCTGTGTGAGGTGTGTACTGTACTGTGTGTATGTAATATGTGTGAGGTATGTACTGTGTATGTAATATGTGTAAGGCATGTACTGTATATGTAATATGTGTGAGGTATGTACTATATATATGTAATATGTGTGAAGTATGTACTGTGTGTATGTAATATGTGTGAGGTATGTACTGTGTGTATGTAATATGTGTGAGGTATGTACTGTATATATGTAATATGTGTGAGGTATGTACTGTGAGTATGTAATATGTGTGAGGTATGTACTGTGTGTATGTAATATGTGTGAGGTATGTACTGTGTGTATGTAATATGTGTGAGGTATGTACTGTGTGTATGTAATATGTGTGAGGTGTGTACTGTGGGTATGTAATATGTGTGAGGTGTGTACTGTGGGTATGTAATATGTGTGAGGTCTGTACTGTGTGTATGTAATATGTGTGAGGTCTGTACCGTGTGTATGTAATATGTGTGAGGTATGTACTGTGTGTATGTAATATGTGTGAGGTATGTACTGTGTGTATGTAATATGTGTGAGGTATGTACTGTATATATGTAATATGTGTGAGGTGTGTACTGTGTGTATGTAATATGTGTGAGGTGTGTACTGTGTGTATGTAATATGTGTGAGGTATGTACTGTGTGTATGTAATATGTGTGAGGTATGTACTGTGTGTATGTAATATGTGTGAGGTATGTACTGTGTGTATGTAATATGTGTGAGGTCTGTACTGTGTATGTAATATGTGTGAGGTGTGTACTGTGTGTATGTAATATGTGTGAGGTGTGTACTGTGTGTATGTAATATGTGTGAGGTGTGTACTGTGTGTATGTAATATGTGTGAGGTGTGTACTGTGTGTATGTAATATGTGTGAGGTCTGTACTGTGTGTATGTAATATGTGTGAGGTCTGTACTGTGTGTATGTAATATGTGTGAGGTCTGTACTGTGTGTATGTAATATGTGTGAGGTATGTACTGTGTGTATGTAATATGTGTGAGGTATGTACTGTGTGTATGTAATATGTGTGAGGTATGTACTGTATATATGTAATATGTGTGAGGTGTGTACTGTGTGTATGTAATATGTGTGAGGTGTGTACTGTGTGTATGTAATATGTGTGAGGTATGTACTGTGTGTATGTAATATGTGTGAGGTATGTACTGTGTATGTAATATGTGTGAGGTGTGTACTGTGTGTATGTAATATGTGTGAGGTATGTACTGTGTGTATGTAATATGTGTGAGGTCTGTACCGTGTGTATGTAATATGTGTGAGGTATGTACTGTGTGTATGTAATATGTGTGAGGTATGTACTGTGTGTATGTAATATGTGTGAGGTCTGTACTGTGTATGTAATATGTGTGAGGTGTGTACTGTGTGTATGTAATATGTGTGAGGTATGTACTGTGTATGTAATATGTGTGAGGTATGTACTGTGTGTATGTAATATGTGTGAGGTCTGTACTGTGTATGTAATATGTGTGAGGTGTGTACTGTGTGTATGTAATGTGTACTGTGTGTATGTAATATGTGTGAGGTGTGTACTGTGTGTATGTAATATGTGTGAGGTCTGTACTGTGTGTATGTAATATGTGTGAGGTCTGTACTGTGTGTATGTAATATGTGTGAGGTCTGTACTGTGTGTATGTAATATGTGTGAGGTATGTACTGTGTGTATGTAATATGTGTGAGGTGTGTACTGTGTGTATGTAATATGTGTGAGGTATGTACTGTGTGTATGTAATATGTGTGAGGTATGTACTGTGTATGTAATATGTGTGAGGTATGTACTGTGTATATGTAATATGTGTGAGGTATGTACTGTGTGTATGTAATATGTGTGAGGTATGTACTGTATATATGTAATATGTGTAAGGTGTGTACTGTGTGTATGTAATATGTGTGAGGTATGTACTGTGTGTATGTAATATGTGTGAGGTGTGTACTGTGTGTATGTAATATGTGTGAGGTGTGTACTTTGTGTATGTAATATGCATGAGATATGTACTGTGTGTATGTAATATGTGTGAGATGTGTACTGTGTGTATGTAATATGTGTGAGATGTGTACTGTGTGTATGTAATATGTGTGAGGTATGTACTGTGTGTATGTAATATGTGTGAGGTATGTACTGTGTGTATGTAATATGTGTGAGGTATGTACTGTGTGTATGTAATATGTGTGAGGTGTGTACTGTGTGTATGTAATATGTGTGAGGTGTGTACTTTGTGTATGTAATATGCATGAGATATGTACTGTGTGTATGTAATATGTGTGAGATGTGTACTGTGTGTATGTAATATGTGTGAGGTGTGTACTGTGTGTATGATATATGTGTGAAGTGTGTACTTTGTGTATGTAATATGCGTGAGGTGTGTACCGTGTGTATGTAATATGTGTGAGGTGTGTACTGTGGGTATGTAATATGCGTGAGGTATGTACTGTGTGTATGTAATATGTGTGAAATGTGTACTGTGTGTATGTAATATGTGTGAGGTATGTACTGTATATATGTAATATGTGTGAGATGTGTACTGTGTGTATGTAATATGTGTGAGGTATGTACTGTGTGTATGTAATATGTGTGAGGTATGTATTGTCTGTATGTAATATGTGTGAGGTATGTACTTTGTGTATGTAATATGTGTGAGGTGTGTACTGTGTGTATGTAATATGTGTGAGGTATGTACTGTGTGTATGTAATATGTGTGAGGTATGTACTGTGTGTATGTAATATGTGTGAGGTGTGTACTGTGTGTATGTAATATGTGTGAGGTATGTACTGTATATATGTAATATGTGTGAGATGTGTACTGTGTGTATGTAATATGTGTGAGGCGTGTACTTTGTGTATGTAATATGCGTGAGGTATGTACTGTGTGTATGTAATATGTGTGAGGTGTGTACTGTGTGTATGTAATATGTGTGAGGTATGTACTGTGTGTATGTAATATGTGTGAGGTATGTAAGATATGTGAGGTATGTACTGTGTGTATGTAATATGTGTGAGGTGTGTACTGTGCGTATGTAATATGTGTGAGGTATGTACTGTGTGTATGTAATATGTGTGAGGTGTGTACTGTATGTATGTAATATGTGTGAGGTGTGTACTGTGTGTATGTAATATGTGTGAGGTGTGTACTATGTGTATGTAATATGTGTGAGTTGTGTACTGTGTGTATGTAATATGTGAGGTGTGTACTGTGTGTATGTAATATGTGTGAGGTCTGTACCGTGTGTATGTAATATGTGTGAGGTATGTACTGTGTGTATGTAATATGTGTGAGGTGTGTACTGTGTGTATGTAATATGTGTGAGGTCTGTACTGTGTATGTAATATGTGTGAGGTGTGTACTGTGTGTATGTAATATGTGTGAGGTGTGTATTGTTTATATGTAATGTGTGAGGTATTTTAATATGTGTGAGGTGTGTACTGTGTGTATGTAATATGTGTGAGGTGTGTACTTTGTGTATGAAATATGCATGAGGTATGTACTGTGTGTATGTAATATGTGTGAGGTGTGTACTGTGTGTATGCAATATGTGTGAGGTCTGTACCGTGTGTATGTAATATGTGTGAGGTGTGTACTGTGTGTATGTAATATGTGTGAGGTGTGTACTGTGTGTATGTAATATGTGTGAGGTCTGTACTGTGTATGTAATATGTGTGAGGTGTGTACTGTGTGTATGTAATATGTGTGAGGTGTGTACTGTGTGCATGTAATATGTGTGAGGTATGTACTGTATATATGTAATATGTGTTAGGTGTGTACTGTGTGTATGTAATATGTGTGAGGTATGTACTGTGTGTATGTAATATGTGTGAGGTGTGTACTTTGTGTATGTAATATGCGTGAGATATGTACTGTGTGTATGTAATATGTGTGAGGTGTGTACTTTGTGTATGTAATATGCGTGAGATATGTACTGTGTGTATGTAATATGTGTGAGATGTGTACTGTGTGTATGTAATATGTGTGAGATGTGTACTGTGTGTATGTAATATGTGTGAGGTGTGTACTTTGTGTATGTAATATGCGTGAGGTGTGTACCGTGTGTATGTAATATGTGTGAGGTGTGTACTGTGTGTATGTAATATGTGTGAGGTATGTACTGTGTATATGTAATATGCGTGAGGTATGTACTTTGTGTATGTAATATGCGTGAGGTATGTACTGTGTGTATGTAATATGTGTGAGATGTGTACTGTGTGTGTGTAATATGTGTGAGGTATGTACTGTATATATGTAATATGTGTGAGGTATGTACTGTGTGTATGTAATATGTATGAGGTATGTACTGTGTACATGTAATATGTGTGAGGTGTGTACTGTGTGTATGTAATATGTGTGAGGTATTTACTGTGTGTTAGTAATATGTGTAAGGTATGTACTGTGTGTATGTAATATGTGTGAGGTATGTACTGTATGTATGTAATATGTGTGAGGTATGTACTGTGTACATGTAATATGTGTGAGGTATGTACTGTGTGTATGTAATATGTGTGAGGTATGTACTGTATGTATGTAATATGTGTGAGGTATGTACTGTGTACATGTAATATGTGTGAGGTATGTACTGTGTGTATGTAATATGTGTGAGGTCTGTACTGTGTATATGTAATATGTGTGAGGTATGTACTGTATATGTAATATGTGTGAGGTATGTACTGTGTATGTAATATGTTTGAGGTATGTACCGTGTGTATGTAATATGTGTGAGGTATGTACTGTGTGTATGTAATATGTGTGAGGCATGTACTGTGTATGTAATATGTTTGAGGTATGTACCGTGTGTATGTAATATGTTTGAGGTCTGTACTGTGTGTATGTAATATGTGTGAGGTCTGTACTGTGTGTATGTAATATGTGTGAGGTCTGTACTGTGTGTATGTAATATGTGTGAGGTATGTACCGTGTGTATGTAATATGTGTGAGGTATGTACTGTGTGTATGTAATATGTGTGAGGTATGTACTGTGTGTATGTAATATGTGTGAGGTGTGTACTGTGTGTATGTAATATGTGTGAGGTATGTACTGTGTGTATGTAATATGTGTGAGGTATGTACTGTGTGTATGTAATATGTGTGAGGTGTGTACTGTGTGTATGTGATATGTGTGAGGTGTGTACTGTGTGTATGTAATATGTGTGAGGTGTGTACTGTGTGTGTGTAATATGTGTGAGGTGTGTACCGTGTGTATGTAATATGTGTGAGGTATGTACTGTGTGTATGTAATATGTGTGAGGTGTGTACTGTGTGTGTGTAATATGTGTGAGGTGTGTACTGTGTGTATGTAATATGTGTGAGGTGTGTACTGTGGGTATGTAATATGTGTGAGGTATGTACTGTGTGTATGTAATATGTGTGAGGTGTGTACTGTGTGTATGTAATATGTGTGAGGTATGTACTGTGTGTATGTAATATGTGTGAGGTGTGTACTGTGTGTATGTAATATGTGTGAGGTGTGTACTGTGTGTATGTAATATGTGTGAGGTGTGTACTGTATGTATGTAATATGTGTGAGGTATGTACTGTGTATGTAATATGTTTGAGGTATGTACCGTGTGTATGTAATATGTTTGAGGTCTGTACTGTGTGTATGTAATATGTTTGAGGTCTGTACTGTGTGTATGTAATATGTTTGAGGTATGTACCGTGTGTATGTAATATGTTTGAGGTCTGTACTGTGTGTATGTAATATGTTTGAGGTGTGTACTGTGTGTATGTAATATGTGTGAGGTATGTACTGTGTATGTAATATGTGTGAGGTCTGTACTGTGTGTATGTAATATGTGTGAGGTGTGTACTGTGTGTATGTAATATGTTTGAGGTCTGTACTGTGTGTATGTAATATGTTTGAGGTATGTACCGTGTGTATGTAATATGTTTGAGGTCTGTACTGTGTGTATGTAATATGTGTTCCCAAAGCCACAGTAAGAGGAAGGCTATTAATTAGCCCAAAGAGGTGACCTAAGGGATGTAATATATTCTCCATAAACTTCAGAATGTCTCCCGCTTGTATTACTCTACATTCCCAGAACATGTGCAGCATCATTTTACACGGCTGGTGAGATATGGGTGTATATGCCGTTAAAAACAGTCTAAACTTGGCAAAAGCAACACTCATTTATTTTGAGCAAAAAATAAAATTAAATAACAGCAAAAATTAATTATCTTTATGGGTATTTGGACTTAGCTTGGTAGGAAGCAGCTCCCCCAGTGTCCAGCTAACACTCTGAGCTGAAGGTGGATTCCTAGCGCATTACACAGGGGCCCTAGCTTAAACCCCCTTCATGACCAGACCACTTTTTACACTTCTGCACTACACTCCTTTCACCGTTTATCGCTCGGTCATGCAACTTACCACCCAAATGAATTTTACCTCCTTTTCTTCTCACTAATAGAGCTTTCATTTGGTGGTATTTCATTGCTACTGACATTTTTACTTTTTTTGATATTAATCAAAAATGACCGAAATTTTTGCAAAAAAATGACATTTCTCACTTTCTGTTGTAAAATTTTTCAAATAAAACTACATTTCTATATACATCTTTCTCTAAATGTATTGTTTTTCATGTCTTTGATAAAAAAAAATGCAATAAGTGTATATTTATTGGTTTGGGTAAAAGTTATAGCATTTACAAACTATGGTGAAAAAATGTGAATTTACGCACTTTGACTTTCTGAGCACCTGTCATGTTTCCTGAGGTTCTACAATGCCCAGACAGTAGAAACACCCCACAAATGACTCCATTTCGGAAAGTAGACACCCTAAGGTATTTGCTGATGGGCATAGTGAGTTCATGGAAGTTTTTATTTTTTGTCACAAGTTAGCGGAAATTGAATTTTTTTTTTTTCTTACAAAGTCTCATATTCCACTAACTTGTGACAAAAAATAAAATTTTACATGAACTCACCATACCCCTCACAGAATACCTTGAGTTGTCTTCTTTCCAAAATGGGGTCACTTGTGGGGTATTTATACTGCCCTTGCATTTTAGGGGCCCTAAAGCGTGAGAAGTAGTTTGGAGTCCAAATGCGTAAAAATGCCCTGTGAAATCCTAAAAGTACTCATTGGAATTTGGGCCCCTTTGCGCATCTTGGCTGCAAAAAAGTGTCACTCATGTGGTATCGCCATACTCAGGAGAAGTAGGGCAATGTGTTTTGGGGTGTATTTTTACATATACCCATACTGTGTGTGAGAAATAGCTCTGTAAATGACAACTTTTTACATTTTTTTATACAAAGTTGTCGATTTACAGAGATATTTCTCTCACCCAGCATGGGTATAAGTAAAAATACACCCCAAAACACATTGCCCTACTTCTCCTGAGTACGGCGATACCACATGAGTGACACTTTTTTGCAGACAAGATGCGCAAAGGGGCCCAAATTCCAATGAGTACCTTTAGGATTTTACAGGGCATTTTTACGCATTTGGATTCCAAACTACTTCTCACGCTTTAGGTCCCCTAAAATGCCAGGGCAGTATAAATACCCCACAAGTGACCCCATTTTAGAAAGAAGACACCCCAAGGTATTCCGTAAGGGGTATGGTGAAATTATGTAAAATTTTATTTTTTGTCAAAACAGGCAGCAACGCAATAAGTTTATTAACATTGACTTTATATTACATTTGAAACAGAACATTAACTTTTATAAACTTTATTGAACTTTTGGAACATTAACTTTTTTGCTCACCTGTGATTTTTTTTTTTTTTACCTTTAGAGGACAAACCTCTCCTTCCCCATGGGACAATGTGCAAAGCGCAAATCGCCCAGAGATGTGGCGAAGTACATTATGCACTTTGTCCCAGGTGAAAGGAGAGGTTTGCAGCAGCTCTGTGTGAAAGGGCCCTAAGACCCCTGTGTACCTGTCCTGTGTCACGCAATCCCTATACTAAGTGTACCTGTGTGTGGTACTTCCGGAAACACTCCCCTAAGCATACGGCAGGGTGGTCAGGGCAGTCAGGACAGAAATAGCGGGTGTCAAGCCTTATTCCACTCCTGCTACAGACACAACATCTTTTTCGGGGTGACGCTTGGTTTTAGGTACCAGCAACGACATTGGGGAAATGTCGCTCGTGTAGACGGCTCACTACACTGGTGGTTGAGGCCACGGAACCTCCTGGATACAGGAGGTTCTCGATGATCTCTTCCTGAAATTTGAGGAAGGATCCTGTTCTCCCAGCCTTACTGTAGAGAACAAAACTATTGTACATAGCCAATTGAATTAGGTATACAGACACCTTCTTATACCAGCGTCTGGTCCTGCGGGAGAGTAAATAAGGAGCCAACATCTGGTCATTGAAGTCCACCCCTCCCATGAGCAAATTATAGTCGTGGACCGAGAGGGGCTTTTCAATGACACTGGTTGCCCGTTCAATTTGGATTGTCGTGTCTGCGTGAATGGAGGAGAGCATGTAAACGTCACGCTTGTCTCTCCATTTCACCGCGAGCAGTTCTTCGTTACACAAGGCAGCCCTCTCCCCCCTTGCAAGACAGGTGGTAACGAGCCGTTGGGTGAAGCCCCGGCGACTAGGTCGCGCGGTGCCACAGCAGTCAATCTGTTCTAGAAACAAATGCCTAAAGAGGGGCACACTTGTGTAGAAATTGTCCACATAAAGGTGGTACCCCTTGCCAAATAAGGGTGACACCAAGTCCTAGACTGTCTTCCCACTGCTCCCCAGGTAGTCAGGGCAATCGACCGACTCCAGGGTCTGATCTTTACCCTAATAGACATGAAATTTGTGCGTATAGCCTGTGGCCCTTTCACAGAGCTTATACAATTTGACCCCATACCGGGCACGCTTGCTTGGGATGTATTGTTTGAAGGCAAGGCGCCCGGTAAAATGTATCAGGGACTCGTCTATGCAGATGTTTTGCTCAGGGGTATACAAATATGCAAATTTGGTGTTAAAGTGGTCTATGAGGGGCCGAATTTTGTGGAGTGGCCTCTGGGATGAGAGGTGCTGTTGTCACTAAAGTGCAGGAAATGCAGGATGGTCTCAAATCGTGTCCTGGACATGGCAGCAGAGAACATGGGCATGTGATGAATTGGGTTCGTGGACCAATATGACCGCAATTCATGCTTTTTTGTCAGGCCCATGTTAAGGAGAAGGCCCAGAAAAGTCTTAAGTTCGGAAACTTAGACGGGTTTCCTCCGGAAAGACTGGGCATAAAAGCTTCCCGGGTTGGCGGCTATAAATTGAGTGGCATACCGGTTTGTTTCTGCCACGACTAAGTCAAAGAGCTCCGCAGTGAAGAACAGCTCAAAAAACCCCAGTGCAGATCCGATCTGAGCTGTCTCAACCCGAACTCCAGACTGGGCGGTGAGAGGGGGAACTACTGGTGCGGCTGAAGATGGGGACTGCCAATCAGGATTTGCCAGCACCTCAGGGACTCTAGGGGCTCTACGGGCCTGTCTGTGCGGTGGCTGGGACGGGGAAACTACTGCATGTGCCACCGTATCAGCTTCAAATGCCCTTCTGGTGCTCGCCACTTCACCAAGGTCCAGGAAGGGCTGCGCTGCTGGTGTATGCCTCACCACGTAATCCGATAGCACCAGCCCCACTCTGCTGCCCTTGAAGCGGATCCTGCGCAACCTGTGGTCTAGCAACACGGGGCCGGGTACGCCTGGTGGTATCAGGGACCTCAACCTCCTCGTCCGAACTTTGGGTCAGAGAGCCACTGCTTTCTACAGGTTCGTATTCTGACCCGCAGGATTCGTCAGATGAGGGTTCCCATTCCTCATCCGACTGGGTCAGAAGCCTGTAGGCCTCTTCAGAAGAATACCCCTTCCTTGCCATTTGGTCAACTAAATTTAGGGGGTATTCCCTGAGACTACCCAAGAAAAAAAGCAAGCCTGTCTTACAAATGGGAGGCTAGCGAAGTACCGGAGGCCGCTGCGGTTGATAAAAAATATCAAAACTGATCTTTTTATCACCGCAGCGCTTGTGAAGTGAATGTGCAGTGATAAGAAAAAATTATAATTTTTTGACACTGCGGCAGGGCGGGCGTGGATGAACGCACGTGTGGGTGACCGATCAGGCCTGATCGGGCAAACACTGCGTTTTGGGTGGAGGACGAGCTAAAGTGACACTAGTACTATTATAGATCTGACTGTGATCAGTTCTGATCACTTCCAGATACTATAAAAGTACAAATGCTGATTAGCGATACGCTAATCAGCGAATAACGGACTGCAGTGCGGTGGGCTGGGCGCTAAACGATCGCTAACTACCTAACCAAGGGGCCTAAACTATACCTAAAACCTAACAGTCAATACTGGTGAAAAAAAAAAGTGACAGTTTACACTGATCACTTTTTTCCCTTTCACTAGTGATTGACAGGGGTGATCAAGGGGTTAATTGGGGTGATGGGGGGGTGATCTGGGGCTAAATATGTAGTGCTTGGTGTACTCACTGTGATCTGTGCTCTCTGCTGGGACCAACCGACGAAAAGGACCAGCAGAGAGCACAGAAGCCATTTAACACCTTATATTTATAAATATAATGTGTTATATGGCTGGTGGTTCGTTATTTTAAAAGTCACCAACCTGCCAGCGCTGATCATTGGCTGGCAGGCTGGTGACCAACTCCTTGTGCGCCTTTTGCCGACCCGCACTGCGCATGTGCGGGCCGCATATGCGCGTCATCTCGCGTCTCGCGAGATGACGCGTATATGCTTCCAGGAGCAATAACCCGGCCGCCCGCAGGACGCATCTCTGCGTTAGGCGGTCGGGAGGTGGTTAAGTACAAAACTCAGGATCACAACCTTAAAGGGATACACACACTTTATATTTCCAAAACAAATGTTACAAATGAAACATAACTCATCACAGAGGAGCTTACAGTCTACTTAATATACCGTATTTTTCGCCGTATAAGACGCACTTTTTCTTCCCCCAAAATGGGGGAGAAATGCCCCTGCGTCTTATACGGCGAATGCAGTCAGTTTTACATCGCTGGCAGCGATGTAAAGAGAGCGAGGACTCGGGGAGGGACTGGGAGGAGGAGCTGGGGCCGGCAATAGCGGCGGGGCGGTGCAGTCACTGTACTAAAGGCCCGCCCCGCCGCTCCGGTGTACTAATAAAATATGTCATATTCAATGAATGGTTATTAAATATGCCGCTTTATGCCTAATAGTACCTTAAATCCTTAGCGCTTCAGTAGTATGCAGGCTGGGCGGGCGGCAGCGTAACTCCCTGATGTCACGTGCCTGCGCCGCCTACTTTATGAATGAAGCAGGCGGCGCAGGCAAGTGACGTCAGTGAGTGACGCGCCGCGCCGGCTGCCCGGCCTGCCGGCATTGTACTGAAGCGCTTCGGATTTAAGGTACTTTTAGGAATAAAGAGGCATATTTAATAACTATTAATTGAATAAGACATATTATATTAGTATACAGGAGCGGCGGGGGATCTGTGGATGGCACAGTTATGGGCTGGGAGGGTCTGTGGATGACACATGTATAACAGTGCCATCCACAGATCCCCCCCTGTAACAGTGCCAGCCACAGATCCCCCTGTAACAGTGAAAGCCACAGATCCCCCCATAACAGTGTCTGTCATCCACAGTTCCCCCCTAACAGTGTCCGTCATCCACAGTTCCCCCCATAACAGTGTCCGTCATACACAGATCCCCCCATAACAGTGTCAGTCATCCACAGATCCCCCCATAACAGTGTCCGTCATCTACAGATCCCCCCATAACAGTGTCCGTCATCCACAGATCCCCCCATAACAGTGTCCGTCATCCACAGATCCCCAGTAATAGTGCCATCCACAGACCACCTAGTTCCAAACCCACAGCACACCTTTTGGTTAAAAATATTTTTTTTCTTATTTTCCTCCCCAAAAACCTAGGTGCGTCTTATACGCCGGTGCGTCTTATACGGCGAAAAATACGGTACATATCATACAATAGCAGTTCTACTAAAGAAACAAAACACTTTCTGCAGCTCGGCCTCACCGAGGTTACTCAGCTGCAGGCATCTCACACTTAAATATCATCCAGCATTTCTTAGTTTTGTAAGAGATGCTTCAGAAGGAGCCAACAAAATATGGAGAGTTCTTGATGAAAGATAAAAGTTAAAAGGGTTTAATTCGCATAAAAAGAAAGTTACAAAGTTTAGAAAGAGAAAAATATAAAGTACAGCAGATGAATCTCAAAAGGTAACAAGCATGTAATAAACCAAAATGAGTGAAGAAAAAGTAATTCCCTTAAAGTACCGTGTATGTGTGAATGTGTGTGTGTAGAGAGCAACAGGTGTCTTGTCAAAGAATGCTCTGCCAATGTCATGGGACAAAGCCTTTTTATAGGTTGACTCTCCATAGAGTTACATTGTATCCTAAATTTACCATTCTAACAGACATATATGGTTAACAAGTAAAACCCCTTATATCATGGTTTTCTAAGTTTCCTTATTTGTAAAGCTAATAATAATATGCTGAAGAGGAGGATTCCTAACCTTTCCAAATACTATTGTCGTCTCAAGAACTGTCAAAATTGACACGTCACACAAGTGCTGACCATTCATGGTCCTTAAAATACCCTATCCTACTAAAAAGTGTTAATATGTTATTTTACATTTCCCCCTGATTATGATTTTGAATCTAATTTTTCAATCATAACCTTCTAATTTAACACAACTATTCACCATTCGTATCACATTCATTCATTGACTATGTTATAGCACTTGGTTGATTAATCAATTTTTGATTCAGTATTCAATATAGAATTGGAATCCTGAGTTCTTTTTAACATTTCTTTTAAAATGTTGTCTCCCTTATTTATTTCTTCCTTTATATTCCTATATGTTTTCCTAATCTTATACATAATAAAAATTTTGATAGATAACACACAAAAATATCACAATAAATATAATAATAATAGGATGGGACAAAGTATTCCCAACTGCTGTTTGTGCAGAAGATTTTGTCCACATATTTACAGATTTCTTAAATTTTCCCCACCAAGATGTTCCAGACATAGTATTCCATTCATGTTCTATTTCTGATAATTGTCCCTGATGATGATTAAATGCAATTTCAGCTTCTTTTACTTGTTCGTTTAATATTTTTAAAAAACCTTTATCCTTTTTAATTTCTTCTGTCCACTTATCCCACGGAAATTTATCAATTTGAGTGAGATTAAATTGTACTGGAAGGGTTTTCAATTGATTTGTATTTATGGAAGAAATATTAAGTCTTCCTAAATTCATAGAAATAGCTCTCAGATCTCCTTCCAAACAATATTGACTAGGGATGAGCGAACTCGAACTGTATAGTTCGGGTTCGTACCGAATTTTGGGGTGTCCGTGACACGGACCCGAACCCGGACATTTTCGTAAAAGTCCGGGTTCGGGTTCGGTGTTCGTCGCTTTCTTGGCGCTTTTGTGACGCTTTCTTGGCGCTTTTTGAAAGGCTGCAAAGCAGCCAATCAACAAGCGTCATACTACTTGCCCCAAGAGGCCATCACAGCCATGCCTACTATTAGCATGGCTGTGATTGGCCAGAGCACCATGTGACCCAGCCTCTATTTAAGCTGGAGTCACATAGCGCCGCCCGTCACTCTGCTCTGATTAGCGTAGGGAGAGGTTGCGGCTGCGACAGTAGGGCGAGATTAGGCAGATTAACTCCTCCAAAGGACTTGATTAACTGATCGATCTGCAGCTGTGGATCATTGAGCTGCTGATCCTCAATTGCTCACTGTTTTTAGGCTGCACAGACCGTTTGTCAGTCTCATTTTTCTGGGGTGATCGGCGGCCATTTTGTGTCTTGTGGTGCGCCAGCACAAGCTGCGACCAAGTGCATTTAACCCTCAATGGTGTGGTTGTTTTTTGGCTAAAGCCTACATCAGGGTGAAGCTGTCACACCAAGTGCATTTAACCAGCAATAGTCTGTTCATTTTTTGGCCATATACAAAATCAGGGGCAAGCTGCGCCTGTCACCAAGTGCATTTAACCCTCAATGGTGTGGTTGTTTTTTGGCTAAAGCCTACATCAGGGTGAAGCTGTCACACCAAGTGCATTTAACCAGCAATAGTCTGTTCATTTTTTGGCCATATACAAAATCAGGGGCAAGCTGCGCCTGTCACCAAGTGCATTTAACCCTCAATGGTGTGGTTGTTTTCTGGCTAAAGCCTACATCAGGGTGAAGCTGTCACACCAAGTGCATTTAACCAGCAATAGTCTGTTTATTTTTTGGCCATATACTACATCAGGGGCAAGCTGCGCCCGTCACCAAGTGCATTTAACCCTCAGTAGTGTGGTTGGTCAAGCTGTGACACCAAGTGCATTTAACCAGCAATAGTCTGTTCATTTTTTGGCCATATACTACATCAGGGGCAAGCTGCGCCCGTCACCAAGTGCATTTAACCAGCAATAGTGTGGTTATTTTTTGGCCATATCCCAGTCTAATTCTGTCACTAAATCCATACCGGTCACCCAGCGCCTAAATACTAGGCCTCAAATTTATATCCCGCTAAATCTCTCGTTACCGCTGTCCTGTTGTAGCTGGGAAAGTTATTTAGTGTCCGTCAAAGCACATTTTTTGTTCTGGGTTGAAGTACAATTCCCAATTTAGCAATTTCATAATTTAGTGGTTTCTGCTATATCAGAGCTATTTGAAATCTATCCCTAAAAGGGTATATAATATTCAAGGTGCACATTGGGTCATTCAGAATAACTTCACACACACCCGCTACTGTGCATTTCCAAGTCTAATTCTGTCACTAAATCCATACCGGTGACCCAGCGCCTAAATACTAGGCCTCAAATTTAAATCCCTCTAAATCTCTCGTTACCGCTGTACTGTTGTTGCTGGGCAAGATATTTAGTGTCCGTCAAAGCACATTTTTTGTTCTGGGTTGAAGTACAATTCCCAATTTAGCAATTTCATAATTTAGTGGTTCCTGCTATATCAGAGCTATTTGGAATCTATCCCTAAAAGGGTATATAATATTGAAGGTGCACATTGGGTCATTCAGAATAACTTCACACACACCCGCTACTGTGTATTTCCAAGTCTAATTCTGTCACTAAACCCATACCTGTCACCCAGCGCCTAAATACTAGGCCTCAAATTTAAATCCCTCTAAATCTCTCGTTACCCACCGCTGTACTGTTGTTGCTGGGCAAGATATTTAGTGTCCGTCAAAGCACATTTTTTGTTCTGGGTTGAAGTACAATTCCCAATTTAGCAATTTCATAATTTAGTGGTTTCTGCTATATCAGAGCTATTTGAAATCTATCCCTAAAAGGGTATATAATATTGAAGGTGCACATAGGGTCATTCAGAATAACTTCACACACACCCGCTACTGTGTATTTCCAAGTCTAATTCTGTCACTAAATCCATACCGGTGACCCAGCGCCTAAATACTAGGCCTCAAATTTAAATCCCTCTAAATCTCTCGTTACCCACCGCTGTACTGTTGTTGCTGGGCAAGATATTTAGTGTCCGTCAAAGCACATTTTTTGTTCTGGGTTGAAGTACAATTCCCAATTTAGCAATTTCATAATTTAGTGGTTTCTGCTATATCAGAGCTATTTGAAATCTATCCCTAAAAGGGTATATAATATTGAAGGTGCACATAGGGTCATTCAGAATAACTTCACACACACCCGCTTCTGTGCATTTCCAAGTCTAATTCTGTCACTAAATCCATACCGGTGACCCAGCGCCTAAATACTAGGCCTCAAATTTAAATCCCTCTAAATCTCTCGTTACCCACCGCTGTACTGTTGTTGCTGGGCAAGATATTTAGTGTCCGTCAAAGCACATTTTTTGTTCTGGGTTGAAGTACAATTCCCAATTTAGCAATTTCATAATTTAGTGGTTTCTGCTATATCAGAGCTATTTGAAATCTATCCCTAAAAGGGTATATAATATTGAAGGTGCACATAGGGTCATTCAGAATAACTTCACACACACGCTTCTGTGCATTTCCAAGTCTAATTCTGTCACTAAATCCATACCGGTGACCCAGCGCCTAAATACTAGGCCTCAAATTTAAATCCCTCTAAATCTCTCGTTACCCACCGCTGTACTGTTGTTGCTGGGCAAGATATTTAGTGTCCGTCAAAGCACATTTTTTGTTCTGGGTTGAAGTACAATTCCCAATTTAGCAATTTCATAATTTAGTGGTTCCTGCTATATCAGAGCTATTTGAAATCTATCCCAAAAAGGGTATATAATATTCAAGGTGCACATTGGGTCATTCAGAATAACTTCACACACACGCTTCTGTGCATTTCCAAGTCTAATTCTGTCACTAAATCCATACCGGTCACCCAGCGCCTAAATACTAGGCCTCAAATTTATATCCCGCTGAATTTGAATACAATACATTGGGCCAAATAATATATTTGTTGTTGTGGTGAACCATAACAATGAGAAAAACATCTAGTAAGGGACGCGGACGTGGACATGGTCGTGGTGGTGTTAGTGGACCCTCTGGTGCTGGGAGAGGACGTGGCCGTTCTGCCACATCCACACGTCCTAGTGTACCAACTACCTCAGGTCCCAGTAGCCGCCAGAATTTACAGCGATATATGGTGGGGCCCAATGCCGTTCTAAGGATGGTAAGGCCTGAGCAGGTACAGGCATTAGTCAATTGGGTGGCCGACAGTGGATCCAGCACGTTCACATTATCTCCCACCCAGTCTTCTGCAGAAAGCGCACAGATGGCGCCTGAAAACCAACCCCATCAGTCTGTCACATCACCCCCATGCATACCAGGGAAACTGTCTCAGCCTCAAGTTATGCAGCAGTCTCTTATGCTGTTTGAAGACTCCGCTGGCAGGGTTTCCCAAGGGCATCCACCTAGCCCTTCCCCAGCGGTGAAAGACATAGAATGCACTGACGCACAACCACTTATGTTTCCTGATGATGAGGACATGGGAATACCACCTCAGCATGTCTCTGATGATGACGAAACACAGGTGCCAACTGCTGCGTCTTTCTGCAGTGTGCAGACTGAACAGGAGGTCAGGGATCAAGACTGGGTGGAAGACGATGCAGGGGACGATGAGGTCCTAGACCCCACATGGAATGAAGGTCGTGCCACTGACTTTCACAGTTCGGAGGAAGAGGCAGTGGTGAGACCGAGCCAACAGCGTAGCAAAAGAGGGAGCAGTGGGCAAAAGCAGAACACCCGCCGCCAAGAGACTCCGCCTGCTACTGACCGCCGCCATCTGGGACCGAGCACCCCAAAGGCAGCTTCAAGGAGTTCCCTGGCATGGCACTTCTTCAAACAATGTGCTGACGACAAGACCCGAGTGGTTTGCACGCTGTGCCATCAGAGCCTGAAGCGAGGCATTAACGTTCTGAACCTGAGCACAACCTGCATGACCAGGCACCTGCATGCAAAGCATGAACTGCAGTGGAGTAAACACCTTAAAACCAAGGAAGTCACTCAGGCTCCCCCTGCTACCTCTTCTGCTGCTGCCGCCTCGGCCTATTCTGCTGCTGCCGCCTCGGCCTCTTCCTCCGCCTCTGGAGGAACGTTGGCACCTGCCGCCCAGCAAACAGGGGATGTACCACCAACACCACCACCACCACCTCCGTCACCAAGCGTCTCAACCATGTCACACGCCAGCGTTCAGCTCTCCATCTCACAAACATTTGATAGAAAGCGTAAATTCCCACCTAGCCACCCTCGATCCCTGGCCCTGAATGCCAGCATTTCTAAACTACTGGCCTATGAAATGCTGTCATTTAGGCTGGTGGACACAGACAGCTTCAAACAGCTCATGTCGCTTGCTGTCCCACAGTATGTTGTTCCCAGCCGGCACTACTTCTCCAAGAGAGCCGTGCCTTCCCTGCACAACCAAGTATCCGATAAAATCAAGTGTGCACTGCGCAACGCCATCTGTAGCAAGGTCCACCTAACCACAGATACGTGGACCAGTAAGCACGGCCAGGGACGCTATATCTCCCTAACTGCACACTGGGTAAATGTAGTGGCAGCTGGGCCCCAGGCGGAGAGCTGTTTGGCGCACGTCCTTCCACCGCCAAGGATCGCAGGGCAACATTCTTTGCCTCCTGTTGCCACCTCCTCCTTCTCGGCTTCCTCCTCCTCTTCTTCCACCTGCTCATCCAGTCAGCCACACACCTTCACCACCAACTTCAGCACAGCCCGGGGTAAACGTCAGCAGGCCATTCTGAAACTCATATGTTTGGGGGACAGGCCCCACACCGCACAGGAGTTGTGGCGGGGTATAAAACAACAGACCGACGAGTGGTTGCTGCCGGTGAGCCTCAAGCCCGGCCTGGTGGTGTGTGATAATGGGCGAAATCTCGTTGCAGCTCTGGGACTAGCCAATTTGACGCACATCCCTTGCTTGGCGCATGTGCTGAATTTGGTGGTGCAGAAGTTCATTCACAACTACCCCGACATGTCAGAGCTGCTGCATAAAGTGCGGGCCGTCTGTTCGCGCTTCCGGCGTTCACATCCTGCTGCTGCTCGCCTGTCTGCGCTACAGCGTAACTTCGGCCTTCCCGCTCACCGCCTCATATGCGACGTGCCCACCAGGTGGAACTCCACCTTGCACATGCTGGACAGACTGTGCGAGCAGCAGCAGGCCATAGTGGAGTTTCAGCTGCAGCACGCACGGGTCAGTCGCACTACAGAACAGCACCACTTCACCACCAATGACTGGGCCTCCATGCGAGACCTGTGTGCCCTGTTGCGCTGTTTCGAGTACTCCACCAACATGGCCAGTGGCGATGACACCGTTATCAGCGTTACAATACCACTTCTATGTCTCCTTGAGAAAACACTTAGGGCGATGATGGAAGAGGAGGTGGCCCAGGAGGAGGAGGAGGAGGAGGAGGAAGAGGGGTCATTTTTAGCACTTTCTGGCCAGTCTCTTCGAAGTGACTCAGAGGGAGGTTTTTGGCAACAGCAGAGGCCAGGTACAAATGTGGCCAGCCAGGGCCCACTACTGGAGGACGAGGAGGACGAGGATGAGGAGGAGGTGGAGGAGGATGAGGATGAAGCATGGTCACAGCGGGGTGGCACCCAACGCAGCTCGGGTCCATCACTGGTGCGTGGCTGGGGGGAAAGGCAGGACGATGACGATACGCCTCCCACAGAGGACAGCTTGTCCTTACCCCTGGGCAGCCTGGCACACATGAGCGACTACATGCTGCAGTGCCTGCGCAACGACAGCAGAGTTGCCCACATTTTAACCTGTGCGGACTACTGGGTTGCCACCCTGCTGGATCCACGCTACAAAGACAATGTGCCCACCTTACTTCCTGCACTGGAGCGTGATAGGAAGATGCGCGAGTACAAGCGCACGTTGGTAGACGCGCTACTGAGAGCATTCCCAAATGTCACAGGGGAACAAGTGGAAGCCCAAGGCCAAGGCAGAGGAGGAGCAAGAGGTCGCCAAGGCAGCTGTGTCACGGCCAGCTCCTCTGAGGGCAGGGTTAGCATGGCAGAGATGTGGAAAACTTTTGTCAACACGCCACAGCTAACTGCACCACCACCTGATACGCAACGTGTTAGCAGGAGGCAACATTTCACTAACATGGTGGAACAGTACGTGTGCACACCCCTCCACGTACTGACTGATGGTTCGGCCCCATTCAACTTCTGGGTCTCTAAATTGTCCACGTGGCCAGAGCTAGCCTTTTATGCCTTGGAGGTGCTGGCCTGCCCGGCAGCCAGCGTTTTGTCTGAACGTGTATTCAGCACGGCAGGGGGCGTCATTACAGACAAACGCAGCCGCCTGTCTACAGCCAATGTGGACAAGCTGACGTTCATAAAAATGAACCAGGCATGGATCCCACAGGACCTGTCCGTCCCTTGTCCAGATTAGACATTAACTACCTCCCCATAACCATATATTATTGGACTCCAGGGCACTTCCTCATTCAATCCTATTTTTATTTTCATTTTACCATTATATTGCGAGGCTACCCAAAGTTGAATGAACCTCTCCTCTGCCTGTGTGCTAGGCCTAAATATATGCCAATGGACTGTTGCAGTGGTGGCTGACATGAAGCCTGATTCTCTGCTATGACATGCAGACTAATTCTCTGCTGACATGAAGCCAGATTGTCTGTTACGGGACCTCTCTCCTCTGCCTGGGTGCTGGGCCTAAATTTATGACAATGGACTGTTGCAGTGGTGGCTGACGTGAAGCCTGATTCTCTGCTATGACATGCAGACTGATTCTCTGCTGACATGAAGCCAGATTGTCTGTTACGGGACCTCTCTGCTCTGCCTGTGTGCTAGGCCTAAATATATGCCAATGGACTGTTGCAGTGGTGGGTGACGTGAAGCCTCATTCTCTGCTATGACATGCAGACTGATTCTCTGCTGACATGAAGCCAGATCGTCTGTTACGGGACCTCTCTGCTCTGCCTGTGTGCTAGGCCTAAATATATGCCAATGGACTGTTGCAGTGGTGGGTGACGTGAAGCCTCATTCTCTGCTATGACATGCAGACTGATTCTCTGCTGACATGAAGCCAGATCGTCTGTTACGGGACCTCTCTGCTCTGCCTGTGTGCTAGGCCTAAATATATGCCAATGGACTGTTGCAGTGGTGGGTGACGTGAAGCCTCATTCTCTGCTATGACATGCAGACTGATTCTCTGCTGACATGAAGCCAGATTGTCTGTTACGGGACCTCTCTGCTCTGCCTGTGTGCTAGGCCTAAATATATGCCAATGGACTGTTGCAGTGGTGGGTGACGTGAAGCCTCATTCTCTGCTATGACATGCAGACTGATTCTCTGCTGTCATGAAGCCAGATTGTCTGTTACGGGACCTCTCTGCTCTGCCTGTGTGCTAGGCCTAAATATATGCCAATGGACTGTTGCAGTGGTGGGTGACGTGAAGCCTCATTCTCTGCTATGACATGCAGACTGATTCTCTGCTGTCATGAAGCCAGATTGTCTGTTACGGGACCTCTCTGCTCTGCCTGTGTGCTAGGCCTAAATATATGCCAATGGACTGTTGCAGTGGTGGGTGACGTGAAGCCTCATTCTCTGCTATGACATGCAGACTGATTCTCTGCTGACATGAAGCCAGATTGTCTGTTACGGGACCTCTCTGCTCTGCCTGTGTGCTAGGCCTAAATATATGCCAATGGACTGTTGCAGTGGTGGCTGACGTGAAGCCTCATTCTCTGCTATGACATGCAGACTGATACTCTGCTGACATGAAGCCAGATTCTCTGTTACGGGACCTCTCTCCTCTGCCTGTGTGTGTGCTGGGCCTAAATATATGCCAATGGACTGTTGCAGTGGTGGCTGACGTGAAGCCTCATTCTCTGCTATGACATGCAGACTGATTCTCTGCTGACATGAAGCCAGATTCTCTGTTACGTGAACCTCTCTCCTCTGCCTGTGTGTGTGCTGGGCCTAAATATATGCCAATGGACTGTTGCAGTGGTGGCTGACGTGAAGCCTCATTCTCTGCTATGACATGCAGACTGATTCTCTGCTGACATGAAGCCAGATTCTCTGTTACGGGACCTCTCTCCTCTGCCTGTGTGTGTGCTGGGCCTAAATATATGCCAATGGACTGTTGCAGTGGTGGCTGACGTGAAGCCTCATTCTCTGCTATGACATGCAGACTAATTCTCTGCTGACATGAAGCCAGATTGTCTGTTACGGGACCTCTCTCCTCTGCCTGTGTGTGTGCTGGGCCTAAATATATGCCAATGGACTGTTGCAGTGGTGGCTGACGTGAAGCCTCATTCTCTGCTATGACATGCAGACTGATTCTCTGCTGACATGAAGCCAGATTCTCTGTTACGGGACCTCTCTCCTCTGCCTGTGTGTGTGCTGGGCCTAAATATATGCCAATGGACTGTTGCAGTGGTGGCTGACGTGAAGCCTCATTCTCTGCTATGACATGCAGACTAATTCTCTGCTGACATGAAGACAGATTCTCTGTTACGGGACCTCTCTCCTCTGCCTGGGTGCCGGGGCCTAAATATCTGAGAATGGACTGTTCCAGTGGTGGGTGACGGGAAGCCAGATTCTCTGCTATGGAACCTCTCTCCAATTGATTTTGGTTAATTTTTATTTATTTAATTTTTATTTTAATTCATTTCCCTATCCACATTTGTTTGCAGGGGATTTACCTACATGTTGCTGCCTTTTGCAGCCCTCTAGCTCTTTCCTGGGCTGTTTTACAGCCTTTTTAGTGCCGAAAAGTTCGGGTCCCCATTGACTTCAATGGGGTTCGGGTTCGGGACGAAGTTCGGATCGGGTTCGGATCCCGAACCCGAACATTTCCGGGATGTTCGGCCGAACTTCTCGAACCCGAACATCCAGGTGTTCGCTCAACTCTAATATTGACCTCTTGTCAAATTCTCGTAATGTATACAAGAAGAAAAGAATGCTACGACCTTTTCTTTCTCAGACATCACTTGTACACAAACTTTGTTTAAACCAACTTGAGTTACCAGATCATGAATTGAGTAGACATTCTCAATCTGTGCATGGCAAGAAGTTTGATTATGGAAACAAGAATGATAAATCGCCTTTTCTTGCTCCGGTAAACAGATTATTTTAGAAACAAAGTGTAGACATGAAGAAAGATCCAATTGTTCTCTATGAGAACCATGATATGCAAATTCTGTATATTGCAATTGATAATAAATCAACTGTGTTTCACTCCCAGGAATTCCTAAAACAATTATTGGAACGACCATGTGTTCTCATTACATCCTAACCACTTAGTTACCCATAAATCTATATGTCTCATACTATAATTATATTTCATAGGTAAATTTTCCAATATACCAAGTGGAGTAATTCCACTTTGTAAAGCCTGAGCCATCATTTTTAAATTGGTAGAATATTCTATTTGGATTTCTATACATGCCCTGGCTACTTCTGACTCTTGTTCACTTCGGATCAAACTTAAAGTAACATCTTGAAGATGCGAAACAGAAGATCCTAAAACAACTACAGAATTAACAATCATTTTTTCCAAAGGTTGATTTAGACTTTTCTGCACTTTACTTCCTTTCTTTCCCAGATAACCTATGGTTTTTAAATCTGATTGTAATGAATTTATATTCACTGTATTGACCAAGCTTCCAAAGGTACCTATTCCTCCTAAAATACCCTCTACTATACCTCTTTTAGTTATAGTTTGCTTGGAAATACTCTTCTTAAACCATCGTTCTAAACCTTCCTCCATGTGAGCAAGATGCTTTTCACATTGAGGATACTTTGATGATATTTTCCAGTCTGATATATTAAATGTCCACATTATGGTGACATATTTACCATTTCTCAAAAGAGACTTTGACTGGAAGTGATTAATCTGGAAAGGACTAGATGGTTCAAATTTAACCTTGGTACAAATATTTTCTGTAGGTGACCACACAGTGACATTTACAGTTTCACATTGTTTATGATTATTTATAGTTAATATGCAACACTGATAAATTCCTGAATCTTTGGGAGATGGATGGTCTTGATAAAATATAAACTTTTTATCAAACCATTTCACATTCCCAGATTGACCTTTATGAATCACATTAGTTGGACCATTAGAGAAACTACCTAAAAATACCTCTCCTTTAGTCCAAGTTACCACTGATTCAGAAGGAATCTCTAATCTTGTGTTGCATTTTAAATATAATGGATCTGTTCCTTCCTGAATATTCACCAATGTTGGAGCGATTTGAACTTCAGGATTAATAACATTTGTACCTCTGAAATTGATGGTTATATTAACTTCAACAGGTTCCCTAATTATTTGGAATCTCCAATTTTCCACCCAATCTTCATCAACTTTTATGGGAAATATTGATGAATCCATTATTTTTACATAATTCTGGTTTTGAAACCAAATTTCCTCTCGAGATTTTCCTACTCTTCCTAATGATATATCATTTGTGAGATCTCCAGACCATGTAGCTGACTCATTTCCTTTTATCACGATACTCCAGTATAATACATCTATTGATGTACACTCCCATATACTGTACCTGTTCTATTGTTATGTATAAATGTTACTTGTAATTGAGTGAACTTTGGTTTGGGTCCTGCTGTTGCATGTTATTCAATGTGTGTATCATGTATGAAATGTAATTGAATACAACAGTCAGTGCCAAAACTCATACAAAGACTTCTGGAAATGTTTCAGGAATTATCCTGAATTTGTTCTTCCAGAAAATCTTCAAGATGAAATCCTCTTCTTGTTCGTGCAAAGATTGAAGTCTCTTTATCATAGTCACTCTTTTTATCATGAAGGAATTCTGCGAACGTAGCAGTTGTAAACATCATCATCAACAATTACATTCTCACCATGAAACAGCTTTTCTGAAGACATCTTTTTTCATTGTAGAATGCATATTCCATGAAGAATTTCATTCCCTAATGAAGAAAAGCAGTATCATTATTTTGGTACATACAATTTACATTGATCAACATGTACCCACCATTTATGTTGTCTGCGAGTATTCTTTAAAGCATTCGGTGCTCTTTGAACCAAAATCATTACTTGTCCCATAGTATCAATGATTTCAAAGGGACCTTCCCAATTACTTTCCCAAGGTCCACTCTTCCTGAAGGTCTTAATCATTACAAAAGCACCTTTCACAAATTTAGAAGAGTGAGGTGGTATCATGCATTGCATTTTGGATGCAGCATATGGAAGAATTGTACTGAGATTCTCCTGTAATAACTGTAACCACCTGGACCTTGCTACTGCATCTTTTTGAGGAGTAGACAAGAATGGTTCATTTGGGAAAATTAATGGCATTATTCTTCCCGTCATCAATTCAAATGGAGTATATTGTGTCGTAGAGGAAACAGTTCCTCTTATACTCATCAGTACAAAGGGTACTGCATCAACCCATGTATTCCCTTTGTCTAATAACATTTTTGCAATCCTTGTCTTAATTGTTCTGTTCATTCTTTCCACAATGCCTGCAGATTGTGGGTGATACGATACATGGAACTGTTGTTTTACGCCTAGAATAGCACAAACTGTTTGCATGATTTTACCTGTAAAATGACTTCCTCTGTCAGATGTAATCATTCTTGGGATCCCCCAAGTACAAAACACATGATTCATCAATGCCCTTGCTGTAGACAGAGCATCATCCTTCCTGACAGGTAAGATCTCTACCCATTTTGAAAATACATCCACCACCACTAATGCATACCTAGTCCATGTTTACCTGTAAGGTAGAGGACCTATGTAGTCTATCTGTAATGTAGACCAAGGACCATCTGCAGGTGCAATTCGTAAAAGTGGAGGCTTTTGTCCTTTAGGTCGCTGGGTTGACTTGAGCACAAATGAGACATGACTGAACAACATCTTGGACAGTCTTCTCCATTTTGTCCCAGTAAAATTTCTCTTTGAGAACAATTCTTCCTAACCCAAATGACCTAAACTCTCATGATTGTATTTGGTGAATTCAATTTGTGTTTTGGGACAACATGACGCAGTTCCCCCTTAGTCATGACACAAAACCCTGTTTTCACAAACAAAGGGATGTTTTGGATCAACCTGAGAAGTAGCAATGGATGAATCCTTTGCTTGTTCTTCTGCAAAAGAAGGCAAAAGCCTGTCTGTTTTCCTAACTGGTAAGGCTTTCAAAGATTCAGTTTCTCCCTCCAACTCTTCTGTCATAGCTGCTTCCTTAGCCAATGCATCTACTGTGTTGTTTTCAATAACTAGCTCATGTTTGCCTTTCTTATGTGCTGGGACTTTGACTATAGCATAGCCATTAGGATTTTTAGTAGCCAACTTTAATACTTCCTGGAGTGTATCACTATGAACCAGGACCTTGTTAGAGGAATCTATAAAACCTCTCTTCTCCCACACTGGTAAATAGTCTGTCAGTGATCTCACGACATATGAGCTGTCACTATAAATGACCAAGGGACTCTTGTTTTCTTTCTCATCAATTGTCAGTACTGTCTTGACAGCTTCTAACTCTGCTCTCTGAGCTGAATAGTGTCCTGGTAGCCTATGCTGAACTGCATATCCCCTTTCAGGATACCAGAGAGCATAACCTGAATAGTATTTTCCCTCTGACCAGAATCTGGAGCCGTCTACAAACACTGGTTCATCAACGTTCTCTGCATCTCTTCTAAAAAGAGATGAATTTGGTTCACAAAATGTCTCTAAGCATTCATGCACTTTCCCTTCATACTGCATTAGTTGAGAAAGTACATACTTGGCTTTGTGATCAATCTCAATTTGCTTTGATGATAAAGACAACAACCAATGTGCAAATCTTTGATGTGACACACCCGGGATGTTTTTCTCAAGGAGAAGTTTTAATGTGGAGTGAGGAGTCTGCAGAATGATTTTGTTTAATCCAACTATGTGTTCTGTTGCCTTGACAGCAAAATGAACACCCACCAAATGTTTTGCACAAGTTTCAAACCCTTTTTCCACAGGTGTGAGGAAGCTTGGAGAAATAGCCCAAAATCCGCCATTCTCCCCCTTGCAACTGCAAGAGTACAGCTGACACAGCCGTGTCTGAGGTATGAACCTGCAAAGCAAAAGGTGCCAGAGGCATAGCTGTTGATCAATGCTGGAGAGTTTTGCATATTTCGCTTTAAAAGTTCAAATGCCTTCTGTTGTTCCTCTTCCCATAGGTCCAAAAGAGTCATCATCATTATTTTTCAAGAGATCATATAGAGGCTTAGCTTTTTCTGCAAACCCTTCTATGAATTCTCTGGAAAAGTTTACCAGACCCAAGAAATGTCTTAGAGCCTTGTGTGATGTTGGAATGGGAAGAGAAGCAATAGCTTCAATCCTTTCTTGAAGAGGCTGTCTCTTTCCTGGACTGATTAACACTCCAAGATATCTCACTTCAGTTCGTAATAAGCTTGACCTTCTTGGGTATTCAATTTCAAACCTGCTTCATGCAACAATGAAAACAATTCTGCTAAGAGAGATAAATGCAACTCCCTATCCTCAGTGGCTAAAAGAATATCATCAACATATTGCAACAGACAATCGGGTCTTGAAAATTTGGACAATACTTTTGCAACTGCCTGATGAAATATGCTAGGTGATAAATGCGCTCCTTGAGGCAATCTGCAAAATACATACTGCTCATCCATGAAAGAAAATGCAAACTTGTATTGACAACTCTTTGCAAGAGGAATACTGAAAAAAACATTACTGATGTCTAAAACAGAGAAAAACTTTGCCTTAGCATTCAGTCGTGCCATCATGTCATGAGTATTTGCAACAATGGGTGCCACATTTGGGGTATACTTATTCAGCAGTCTTAGGTCCAATAACATTCGGTATGAACCATCAGGCTTCACAGTACACCACAGGGGATTGTTCGTTACTGAATTAGCTTTTCTAATGACACCCTGATCAAGCAGTTCCTGTATGATCTTAGACATGGGAGCAATTGATTCAGGTTGCAATTTGTACTGCTTTTGGGGAGGAGGATCTCTCCCCTCGACATTCACAAGTACTTCCGTCATTGTGCCCACCTCATTTCTGAATTGTGCCCACAACGAAGGAGTACATTGTACAATTTCTTTTAGAACTTCATCATCACCAGTGTCTGGCCACAAATGTTCTGAAGAAACAACTTCAGTTAAGCTAACAGTCCCAACCTGACTGTATTCAGTGGGATCAATGACTACAAGTTTAGATCCGTCAACATCTTTCCAGATCACCTTATTCCCTAAGTCAATGACCCAACCCCATTTCTTCATGATGTCAGTTCCTATGATGTTTTCAGAGTTAGTACTATGCCAAATGTCAATTTCAGTTTTCAGATAGCCAGGTATTTCCAAACCCACATTCTGAGCTAAAATCGCTTTAGTACCGCTCTTTCCACTAAAATCTACAATTGTACAAACAGGTGCATTTGGAGTTAGAGGTAAATCCTGATTAGTCACACTTAATTGAGCTCCTGTGTCAATGAGAAATGTCACCTCTTTGCCCTGTAAAGATCCCCTTACAAAAGGTCTCTCACACTCATCCAGTGAAACTGGAGCACCTGGTTCCAAAGGACGAGAGGTCAGAGTTTGTCCTAGTCATGGGGAAGGTAACAAACCAGTTGTCTCCTCAATCTTATCACCATAGGATTTCCCCTTGTACATTGTGTTATTTAATGTTAATTCTCTAATCTGTCGTATTAGAGGTGCATACGGTGACGGTGACTGATACTGCTCTGGAGAAGGAGCTGTCGGCACAAAACCATTTTCTTTCCCTGAACTTTGTGTCTCACTAAAGAATTTCCTACATTGCCATTTTAAATGTCCTATTTTCCCACAATGATAACAAGTAACTTGTCCTCTGTGAAATGGCACCTTTCCTTTCTGTTTGGAATATTCCCCTTTCATGGGACGGTTTGATTTAAGATGACCTAAATTAGTTACCTGTTCTTCATCCTTTTTTTGGACAGCAATAACTTCGGCCTTAACACTACTTTGTTTCATCGATCTCCTAATCTGATCAGTAAATGTCGCTGCCTCTTGTAGACTAAGCTTTCCTAATGCTAACTCCCTGGAGACTGGATCAATCTTTTTACAAATGACTTTATCATTGAGGTGGGTTCAGAATCATCCTCAATTTCCATGACCATTCTATAAGCCTGTTCAAATTTTATTAAGAATGAAAAAGGATCATCCTGTAAAGTCGGCTTTAACATGTCAAGGATTTCAAATGTAGGAGTAGATTCTCCAGTAGTAAATAAAAGTAGTTGCCTCAATCGATCTGCTGGGGAACTATGTATTATTTCTCGCTCCTCATTTGTTCTTGGCGTGGTCTCTAATCTCCTTGCCATATGTGAGGGAATCCATACTTTAAATACTTTATTTTTCTGTTCATTATTAAGGTTAAACTTATCAGTATTAGATTCAAAGATATCAGCATTGTGAAATGCATCCATCTTATCATTATAAGTTGGGATATCTTTAGTAATTTTCATTAACTGATCGTGTATTTTTAAATTTAGTTTGGCTGCCCTATCATGTAATTTCCTCCTCTTGACTTCCTCAGCCTCTATGTCTTCATCTACATCAGCTGGACTAGTGTCTGGAACGTAGGACGCACCCGTATCTTTGCCAGAAACTGTTTTCATACTATGGCGTAATTTTGATATTAGTTGTGTCCTAGTTTCCATCTGATCTTCCAGATCTTCTATGTGTTGTGCCAAAATGTGACAATTTAGACAATCATTAAAATCAACCTCCTCTAAATGTTCCTGTGTGTCAGTATTATGTGTATCTTTATTATTCACACATATACTATGTGTCTGATTCTGTGGCTGCCTGTCTTCAAGAACTAATATATTGAATATTTTGACCATATGTAACACATTTCTAAGTTTCTTCTGTAATTTATCTATACATAGCAACTTGTTATCAATTCTTTTGTTCTCCTCTTCACATTGACTATATAAACTTGCCCATAGTTGTGCATTAGTATGACTACTCACAACTCTAAACTCCAATTTACTTTTATCAGAATAAGAATCAAGAAATTCCATTACTTACTCAGGTACAATGTCCTCGATGTCCTCTTCACGTCTTGTTCTATAGTCTATAGAAGGATCCCTGTGTAGTTTCTTCACAGGCCTCCGTCTGTGATACGTCTGGGAAGTGACACTTTGAACACGTGCAACAGATGTATGGCTCACTCCTTCTTGTATAAGTTTGTTTTTGTTGATTTCCTGAAGCTTGTAATAATAATTACTTAGTAGACCCTCCTTTTCAAGCAGAAGGAAAACAGAGAAAAAGATCTGATCGGTGGCTCGCCATTTGTTAAATATCGTCCAGCATTTCTTAATTTTGTAAGAGATGCTTCAGAAGGAGCCAACAAAATATGGAGAGTTCTTGATGAAAGATAAAAGTTAAAAGGGTTTAATTCGCATAAAAAGAAAGTTACAAAGTTTAGGAAGAGAAAAATATAAAGTACAGCAGAAGAATCTCAAAAGGTAACAAGCAAGCAATAAACCAAAATGAGTGAAGAAAAAGTAATTCCCTTAAAGTACCGTGTATGTGTGAATGTGTGTGTGTAGAGAGCAACAGGTGTCTTGTCAAAGAATGCTCCCCAATGTCATGGGACAAAGCCTTTTTATAGGTTGACTCTCCATAAAGTTACATTGTATCCTAAATTTACCATTCTAACAGACATATATGGTTAACAAGTAAAACCCCTTATATCATGGTTTTCTAAGTTTCCTTATTTGTAAAGCTAATAATAATATGCTGAAGAGGAGGATTCCTAACCTTTCCAAATACTATTGTCGTCTCAAGAACTGTCAAAATTGACACTTCACACAAGTGCTGACCTTTCATGGTCCTTAAAATACCCTATCCTACTAAAAAGTGTTAATATGTTATTTTACACTCTGTAATGCAGGCAGGGTGATAATGCTGGATGATAGTGTGAACAATGCCTTAGTCTGTCTGCAGAAGTAATAGTGGACAGAGAGATAGGTTTGCTGGCCAGCAAGAAAATGAAAGCATACAAGACAGACAAACTAACAACGGCACCTGGGGCACTCAGCCGAGGGCAAAGCTCCCATAACATAAAGTCTATGAGGGGTATAATAAATCCTATATGTGATATTAACGCTCTAGCACTAATCAGCAGGGAACCTGAAGCGGTGAAGAGAGCTTTACAATCATCCTCATCCAGATCTATCATCCTCATCCAGATCCAGGATGTCTCCTCGCCATTTCTGTAGTATTTTATCTTGCATGGGTGTAAAACTCAGAGCTGTATATCCATAAAAGGCAGACAATGGCTTCCCTAGGTCCTTAATACTCGCCATGCTCTCAAGGAGTGGAACAGTGAGAAACAGGGTGTAAAAAAAAGAAAAAATATATAAAAATTCAAATCACCCCCCTTTCCCCAAAATGAAAATAAAAATACATAAATAAAAAATGCACATCATGGGCATCACCGCGTGTGAAAATTCCCGTAATAGTAAAGTATAAAAATACTTATTCCATACGGCAAAATGGAAAAAAGTCAAAATGGCTGATTCACCGTTTTTTGGTTGCTTCACCACCCACAAAAAAATGAATAAAAAGTGATCAAAAATTCGTAAACACCCCAAAATGGTATCAATGAAATGTACACATCGTCCCACTAATAATGAGCTTTCACACAGCTCCGTACACATAAAAATAAAAGGCGCTGTGCTTGGTGAGCTGCAAGAAGGCCATGGGGCTCACAGGAACACCAGTGCCAGTGCCTTCTCAAACAGCTGATCGGCAGGGGAAAGGTCAGTTAAAAAGTCTTGGAAATCCCCCTTTAAGCACTTTGGCAGAGGAAACACATTTTACAAGCATGTATAAAATAGTATAACACTGGGAAAAAGAGGATTGGAGATATTGGTGGACATCAAGCTTAGCTTTATCAGCCAATGCCAGGCAGCTGCTGCCAAGACGAATAAGTGAGATGTTTATGGGATTTATCAAAAGAGTCATAGACATGACAAGATGCCCGGTTTTGTGGTTTAAGTAGAATTGTGACTGAAGGTGGCCAAACAGAGAAGGAATTAGAAGTGGAATACTGTACTTAGTGGATTGAGCAAAAATGCAGTATTCACAAAGCTTGAGAGAATTGAAGACAAGACAACCCCTGTTCACACACCCTACTAGGACACATGGACTTCATATACTGGAGAACTGATGTTTAAGTGCTGCTCACATTCTGGCAGACTCCAGTTATCCCAGTATAGATGGCCATTTATGTGAATGGTTGTCATACCATATTTACTCTACAGTAGCCAATACTGATGAAATGTCTGGCTGGTCGAAGCTTCAAACCTCGAAGTTTGTGATGGGTGGTAGACATGGCTCCAAAAGGGTATGTCTCTGATGACACATTCCCTTTAGTTCTAGGAGGTGGTAAAGTTTCTAAGGACTTGGGGAACATTAAATGGCATTTCATAGTGGCAAATAAATGTGTCAGGATCTACGGACAGTTTTAATTAAAGGGGTTGTCTGGGATTGGGAAGATTGGAGTATGTGTACAACAATGCCCTAAATGTTACAATCGTGCCTGTCCTACCTTTACCCGACATTTCTAATGCCCAGTTTTAAATCTCCAACTCTCAGCCGGAAGCGCTGTGTTTCCAAGACTCGGCGACGTACCGGGTGCCTTTCTGCCGAGCGAAGCCTCTTCTTCCGCTTTGCAGGAAGCCCGCTGACGTCACCCTCAGCCACATTAATTATTCAAAGTGCCTGGATGGGCGGTAACAAGGCGGCAACCAACTGTGCTAAGCCACGCCCATCTGGTCAGGTGACGTCACCGGGCAGGGCGCTTCATTATGAATGAGGGAGGCAGAGCACGGAATATTAATGAGGGGGCGGAGATGATATTCATTTGAAACCACGTGATGCCGCTGGGAACCACAGTGCAGTGCGGCAGGAAGGTAGGAAAAAATAAACATAGATGTAAACAACGCGTGGGGGACCGTCGGAGCCATGTAGAAATGGTGAAAATCCCTAAAAACATATGAGGGGACCTTGATTCAGCTGTTAATAAGGAGTACACTTTAAAAAAAAAATGTATTTGATCCCGGACAACACCTTTAATGTATGTTACCATGTTTATTGGCTTCTTTTAAAAAATAACTCTTTTTGGGATAGTTATTTATTTGTAATTAGGAAATAGAGACTCTCTCATCTTGACTTCTTGGCTGTATACTGATATGTCTTGCACATTGTATGGATTTTTTGCATTCCTATGTTAGGAATATTAATAGTCTTCTTGGAAAAATTTCTGCTTCTTTTTCCAGGTGAAGACAGTACGAGAGGCTCCCAAGAACATTATCTTATATCTGCCTCTGATGTTTGGGAGAAACGGAACTGGACAGACTGGAGAACATGTTTGGACATTCTGAACACAGAAAGTATTTTAAAAAGAATTTTAATCTCTCTGTAAATGAGAAAATTCAAAGAGATGGAGAGCATCAGAGAATTCACACTGGGGAAATGTTTTACCCAGAAATCAAGTCTTGCTGAAAACCAGAAAAGTCACACAGGGGAGAAGCCATTTTCATGTTCTGAATGTGGAAAATGTTTTATTTGGAAATTAAATCTTGTGCATCATCAGAGAACTCACACACAAGAAAAGCCATATTCATGCTCAGAATGTGGGAAATGTTTTACCCAGAAATCAAGTCTTGTTCAACATCAGAGAATTCACACAGGGGAGAAGCCATTTTCATGCTCAGAATGTGGGAAATGTTTTATTTGGAAATTAAATCTTGTGCATCATCAGAGAACTCACACACAAGAAAAGCCATATTCATGCTCAGAATGTGGGAAATGTTTTACCCAGAAATCAAGTCTTGTTCAACATCAGAGAATTCACACAGGGGAGAAGCCATTTTCATGCTCAGAATGTGGGAAATGTTTTATTTGGAAATTAAATCTTGTGCATCATCAGAGAACTCACACACAAGAAAAGCCATATTCATGCTCAGAATGTGGGAAATGTTTTACCCAGAAATCAAGTCTTGTTCAACATCAGAGAATTCACACAGGGGAGAAACCATTTTCATGCTCAGAATGTGGGAAATGTTTTATTTGGAAATTAAATCTTGTGCATCATCAGAGAACTCACACACAAGAAAAGCCATATTCATGCTCAGAATGTGGGAAATGTTTTACCCAGAAATCAAGTCTTGTTCAACATCAGAGAATTCACACAGGGGAGAAGCCATTTTCATGCTCAGAATGTGGGAAATGTTTCAGTTATAATTCGAAACTTAAAGAACATGTAAAAACGCACACAGGGGAGAACCCATTTTCATGTCCTGAATGTGAGAAGAGTTTTAGTCAGAAATCAGATCTTGTACGTCATCTGAGAATTCACACAGGAGAGAAGCCATTTTTATGCTCAGAATGTGGGAAATGTTTTGCCCATAATTCAACTTTTAATAATCACCAGAGAATTCACACAGGGGAGAAGCCATTTTCATGCTCAGAATGTGGAAAATGTTTTACCCATGAGTCAGTTTTTAATAATCACCAGAGAATTCACACGGGGGAGAAGCCATTTTCATGTCCTGAATGTGAGAAGTGTTTTAGTCAGAAATCATATCTTATAAGTCATCTGAGAATTCACACAGGAGAGAAGCCATTTTCATGCTCAGAATGTGGGAAATGTTTTACCCATAATTCACATTTTAATAATCACCAGAGAATACACACGGGGGAGAAGCCATTTTCATGTCCTGAATGTCAAAAGTGTTTTAGTCAAAAAACACAACTTGTAATGCATCTAAAAACTCACACAGGAGAGAAGCCATTTCCATGTCCTGACTGTGAGAAGTGTTTTAGCCAGAAATCATATCTTATGGCCCATTTGAGAAGTCACACTGGGAAGAAGCCATTTTCATGTCCTGAATGTGGGAAGTGTTTTGGTCAAAAATCAAATCTTACAAAGCACCTAAGAACTCACACAGGAGAGAAGCCATTTTCATGTCCTGACTGTGAGAAGTGTTTTAGCCAGAAATCAAATCTTATGACACATTTGAGAAGTCACACTGGAAAGAAGCCATTTTTGTGCTCAGAATGTGGGAAATGTTTTGCCCATAAATCAAGTCTTGTTAATCATCAGAGAATTCACACAGGGGAAAAGCAATCCTCCATAACTGTCTCCCAGACTGCCTAGTAATGATACCCTCTACAGTACCCCCAATAGCAATTCCCCCCAAGAGTCCCCCCATTAGTAGCAATGCCCTCCATACTGTGCCCAATCATACCCCCAAAGTTCTCCCAGTATTAATCATGCCCCCATAGCGCCCCTAGTAGAAATAAGGCCCCCCTATTGTGCCCCCAGTGTTTTGCTGATGAGAGCAAGACTTTAGATTCGGAGACTCTTAACTACAACTTCACATGAAGGTGACCACCACACAACTACACTCCAAATGAAAGCTGATAATGTGATTCTATTAAATATAACAATAAGTATATAGATATAGAGATATCATATCCTAAGCCATGTCAAGCTAATTTTATTCCTGGCTCCTAGAATTTGTGATTTACAGCTGTTCAGCAAGCATAGTATTAGCAGACCACCATTCATTTTAATTTGTACATCATCTCTGTCTTCCCTGCCCCCTTCTAGTGATGCACCTTCTTTTTCCTAAGAAGAGCCAACAACACCTCATGTGCGATGGAAGATACTCGAGAACAGTCAGTGTTTGGACTGTTATGAGGTTCAAGCAGGGGCAGTGGACCTAATGACTCAAATGAATATCCGTCTTGGTGGTGGTAGTAGTTTCATTTGTAGCCAGAGTAATGGCGGTAGGGGCACTGGTATTCCTGGTGACATTAGCACAGTGCAATGTTTCGGTCCATCCCAGACCTTGATCACGGCCAGGCAACTAGAGGCGTACTGTGTGTCGAGACGGACCGAAACGTTGGCCTTATTCGTTGTAAATCATACATGGATGGAATAAATATTCTATATTAAGTTGCATCATACTTCCGAGTGCCATGAATTTCTTCTCTACATTAGAGGAGAAGGGCAGCAATAAAGAGGAGAGCCAACGTCTGACCGAAACATATAAAAAACCTGACGGTACATATGCTTCCATTCTGGTCAGCTTGGTTACTGGTGATTCCGTTATTACTATGGGCACAGGCTCAAAATTTTCCAGACCCAGGCCAAACTTGGCTGCTGGTAGCTTTGTGCTGGTATCTCCCATATGGCTATTGTTCTCCACAGCATGTGAAAGATCTGCAAGATGAAAAGGATCTATTAATAATATTTACTTCTATTCCGCAGCGCTTTACAATTTAGAGGAACTAAGTTGTGCTAGACCAAGAGAGGAGGTTATAGAAAGACAGTGAGAGGCTGGTGGGGAGATAGGATCATCAATGGGGATAATAAAAGCACCCATAATAACAGTTAATGATTCAGAAGATGAGGAAGCCAAGCAGCAAAGTGATGCAGGAATTGGTGGGGGGAGCCTGGGAGACGATAAACAACTGCAACTCGCAGGGAGAATGGGTGGAAGAGTTTGATGGTATGGATTTCAAAAGAGGGGAAAAGAGGGGAAAGGGAGAGGGTTCAGAGGGAATGACCTGTGGAGAAGGTAGTCTGCCTACTTCTCCACCATCCCTGTCATTAGGTCGGGGGGTATGGGAGAAGTGAAGTCCACCATAAGATAAGACGGCAGGGGAAGCAGTGTCAGAATAATAATCATTATAATAATATTTATTTATGTAGCGCCACCATATTCCGCTATTGTTGCGTCCGTAACAACCTGCTCTATAAAAATACCACATGATCTAACCTGTCAGATGAACATTGTAAAACACTAAAAAATAAAAACTGAGTTTCTACTCTAGGGGTGCATCAGGGGGTCTTTAAATGTGACATAGCAACTTAACATTATCCCAGTGAAATCTGCCCTTCAAAAACCACATGGCGCTTTTTTGTCTGCGCCCTGCTGTGTGCCCGTACAGTAGTTTACAACCACATATGGGATGTTTCTGTAAACTACAGAATCAGGGTAATAAATATTGAGTTTTGTTTGGCTGTTAATCCTTGCTTTGTTAGCGGAAGAAAATGGATTCAAATGGAAAATCTGCCAAAAAAGTGAAATTCAGAAATTTCATCTACATTTTCCTTTAATTCTAGTGGAACACCTAAAGGGTTAACAAAATTTGTAAAATGAGTTTTGAATACCTTGAGGGCTGTAGTTTCTAAAATGGGGTCATTTATGAGTGGCTTCTATTATGTAAGCCTCACAAAGTGACTTCAGACCTGAACTGGTCCTTAAAAATTGGGTTTTGGAAATTTTCTTAAAAATTTTAAGATTTGCTTCTGAACTTCTAAGTCTTCTAACGTCCCAAAAAAGAAAATGTAATTTACCAAATGATCCAAACATGAAGTAGACATATGGGGAATGTAAAGTAATAACTATTTTAGGAGGTATCACTATCTGTTTTAAAAGCAGAGGAATTAAAATTTAGAAAATTGTGAATTTTTCCCAATTTTTGGTAAATTTGGTATTTTTTTTATAAATAAAAATGACATATTTTGACTCAAATTTATCACTGTCATGAAGTACAATATGTGACGAGAAAACTAAATCTCAGAATGGCTTGGATAAGTAAAAGCGTTTATTACCACATAAAGTGACACAGGTCAGATTTGCAAAAAATGGCCTGGTCCTTAAGGTAAAAAATGTCAGGGTCCTGAAGGGGTTAATTTAGAACTAGCATTACCATACACTGTACATTAAGGTGGGCTCTACATCCCATGTCTTTCCACACTACATATGTTACTGAGGCATACATAGACACTAGCCACAATAAAGAGGACCGTTCATGGGATTATGGGTTACCTACTGCTATGCTCACCAGATAGGACGGCCTCTACAGATGCACCGTTGTTTTTGGCACCTATGTTTATTTAGACCATCGGTACAGGGAGGAGAAGACGGCCAGGTTTCTCAATGGGCGTCTCCTTCTCCCTGGCTGTAGCGCAGTCTAATCGCAGCGGAGAGCAAAAAAACAGCTCACCTTCTCCCTGGCTATGACTCTCCGCTCTCCGTTGCGATTGTACCGCGCTACAGCCAGGGATAAAGAGACGCCCATTGAGAAACCTGGCCTCCTCCTCCCTGTACCGATGGTCTAAATCAGGGGTGCACAACGTTTCCAGGTTGGGGGCCACATTGCCAGACTGAACCAATGACGAGGGCCGAAATTAAAATTTAAAGGTGTATTAACTGAAATATTGTACTTATGGCATATTGAACACATTATATACCATGAATGTCTAGTTACACTTCCAGGACTCCCATCTAATGGGAGAAATACATGAAAAATACATGTGAGCAGCCACAAGACATAGGCATACATGTCAGTTCCCAGATGGTTGGGGGCCGCACAGAATGGTATCAAGGGCCGCATGTGGCCCCCGGGCCGCAGGTTGTGCACCGCTGGTCTAAATGAACATATCAGACCCCAAAAACAGCGAGGGACACAGCGGCCGGAAGAGAGGGGCATTTTAGAAAAAAGTGCTGTCATCTGTAGGGGCCGCCCTATCTGGTGAGATGATAAACCCATGAACGGTCCTCTTTAACCCCCCCCCCCCCCCCATTACATACAGACCGATATGTGCACATTCTGCACCTGGGCCAGGGCCACACCATTTATTGGGCCTGTGAGACGGTTGCAGAGCGGCCAGTCTTCTGGCTTTTTGACACAATACAACATCAGGCATTTGTGCTCAGCCTGGAGATTCTTGTTATATGGAGAGCTGTGGAGCAGGGAGTCAGGGGCCACCGACTTGGTGTCACCTCTACATGAAATACAGTCATCTAGTGTGATTTTCTGCAGTCAGAAAGCGGAGGCAACCCAATCACAGATGGGGAGAACATACAAACCCCATGCAGATGATGCCCTGGTCACATTCAAACCCAGTACAGCCAGGCAACAATTATAACTACTGAGCCACCATGTTTAGTGTACACTATTAGAATCAAGCTTATTACACCAGAACCAAGCCCATTAAATGACTACTGCACCAGAGCTGAACCCATTACATAAATACAGCATCAGAACCAAGCTCAGTACATAGATACAGCACCAGAACCCAATGCATTACATGAATACAGCACTAGAACCAAACTCAGTACCTAAATACAGCACCAGAACCAAGCTCATTACATAAATACAGCCCCAGAACCAAGCCCATTACATATATACAGTCCCAAAACCAAACCCATTACACAAATACAGCCCCAGAACCAAGCTCAGTACATAATTACAGGACCAGAACCAAGCTTATTACATACATACAGAACCAAGCTCATTACACAAATACAGCCCCAGAACCAAGCTCATTACATAAATACAGCACCAGAACCAAGCTCATTACATAAATACAGCCCCATAACCAAGCCTATTACATAAATACAGCACCAGATCCAAACTCAGTACATATATACAGCACCAGCACCAAGCTCAGTACATAAATACAGCACCAGAACCAAGCTCAGTACATAAATACAGCACCAGAACCAAGCCTATTACATAAATACAGCACCAGAACCAAGCTCAGTACATAAATACAGCACCAGAACCAAGCTCAGTACATAAATACATCACCAGAACCAGGCTCAGTACATATATACAGCACCAGAACCAAGCTCAGTACATATATACAGCACCAGAACCAGGCTCAGTACATATATACAGAACCAGAACCAAGCTCAGTACATAGATACAGCACCAGAACCAAGCTCAGTACATATACAGTCCTGATCAAAAGTTTAAGACCACTTGAAAAATTGCAAAAAAATCATATTTAGCATGGCTTGATCTTAACAAGGTTCCAAGTAAGAGCTTGAACATGCAACAAGAAGAGATGGGAGTGAGACTAAACATTTTTTGAGCATTCAATTAATTGAAAATAACGATTAAACTGAAACGGGCTGTTTTTCAGCTGATCCAAATTTTAGGACCACATGCCTTCAAAAGGCCAAATCTGTGCAAAGATGTGGATTCATTGTCATTTTCTGTCAGGTAGTCACACGTTGTGATGGCAAAGGCAAAAAAACTCCCTTTTTGAACGTGGTCGGGTTGTTGAACTGTATAAGCAGGGTCTCTCACAGCGCGCCATCGCTGCTGAGGTGGGACGCAGTAAGACAGTCATTTGGAATTTCTTAAATGATCCTGAGTAGAGTTGAGTGGACACCTGGATATTCGGGTTCGGCAGGTTCGGCCGAACTTGAAAAAAAAGTTCGGGTTCGGGACCCGAACTTGACCCCGAACCCCATTGAAGTCAATGGGGACCCGAACTTTTGGGCACTAAAATGGCTCTAAAATAGTCCTGGAAAGGGCTAGAGGGCTGCAAAAGGCATGAAAATGTGCTTAAGAGCACGGCAACTGTTCTGCAAACAAATGTGGACAGGGAAATGACTTAAAATAACATAAAATATAGAAAAATTTAAAATAACAATCTGGATCTAGGAGTAGGAGGTTGAGGAGGCGGTGGATGGGTGGATGTGGTGGTGTAGGTTGTACGGTGTAGGTGGAAGCGGCGGTGAAGGAGGAATAGGTAGCCAACACTGATTTGTGTTATTTTTTATTATTAAATTGGGGTATCCCCCAAAATATTGGGACATATAACAAAATAAAACAAAGAATAAGTGCACTTGAGTACAAGAATGGATGGTTGAGGCCGGTATAAATGTCTATTCTGCACAAGGTACAGACAAGTCCTGTGGGATCCATGCCTGGTTCATTCTAATAAACGTAAGCTCGTCCACATTGGCTGCGGCCTGTGATAATGCTCTCTGCCGGCTAAACACACGTTCACACTATACACTGGCTGCAGGGCAGGTCAGCACCTCCAAGGCTGACAAAGCTTTTCCACATTTAGGCCATCCTAACCCTGCCTTCTCAGGTGCTGGCGGTGCCCCAGCTGCGTTGGCGACCTCTTCCTCCTCCTCTGCCTTCGCCTTGTGCTTCCACCGTGCCCCCGCTGTCAGGTGGGAATGCTATCATGAGCGTGCGCTTGTAGTCGCGCATCTTCCGCACAGTAACAGACAGGGGCGGACTGGGCCGGGGGGCAGGGGGGCAATTGCCCCCCGGGCCTCTCTAGCTTGCTGTCCCGGCCGGCCGGGCCGGAATAATGTACAACTTTAATCCAGGGAGACGGGGAGCAGGGGAGGCGTGTTGCCGGCAGCCTATCAGAGAGGCCGCCGGACAGGCGCAGGCGGCGCGATGACGTCAGCGGCGCGATGACATAATCGCGCCGCCTGCGCTGGTCCGGCGGCCTGACTGAGCCGCTGCGCGGCCGTAAAGTAATTACATCTGTGCTGGCTGGAGGCGGGACCGGAGTATTCCAGAGAAGCAGGGAGGTAAGTATAAGTCTGACTGACTATTTATTTATTTTTTCTTTATGCAACACGCCAGACCTGCAGGGTATGACGAAGTGAGGTCACAGTTATGGGCAATCGAGGGTACTCACTATATTTGCGGAACCCTGGGCAGGCGCGTGGCAGTGAAGGAGAGGTAGACACGGTTCCTCTGGGGCACGCTCTGTAGATAGGGACCAGGCCTGATGGTAGTTGAGGTGCCCTGGATGTTACAGGTATTTCGTGTGCCTGGGGCAAGGTCCCTGTGGTAATTCGTGACGCCAGTGCCTTTGGACGGTGGCACGCCGGTTGGTGGTTGGAATGATGAAGGTACACAAGTATATAGTGAACCAAAACGTAAACTTTACTGGACAATCCAACTTTGTACAGCAGGTGTAGCACAGTCTCTGTATTACAGTTCCACAAAAGGGGCTTATTCACAATACGGCAGGCAATAGTCATGCAAGTTACACTGAGGGTAAATTCCACAAGCACTCAGCAGCAGGTTGTACTTTGACACTGTCCTTTCTAGAACTCCTACTCTGGCTTGATAACTCCCAAGGCCCGGATGCCTAAAAGGGTGGCTTTTATCCTTGGTTACTTCCTTCCTCAGGTATTATACTACTTGCAATGGTTTCTAGGTTCCTCTGCCTATCAGGGTCACTTCACTTACCCTGGGACGCCTCCTCTTATCAGGTGGGTAACTGTAAGTTTCTCCCAGGAGGTTGGATCCTTCAACTGGGGTGTCTCTACTGAGCTGATCCTAGCCTCAGGAGCTTCAGGTGGACGAGCTGACTCCTCTAGTCCCCTGGAATGAACTAACGCTTCCCTGTCTGGGCCTTCCTATATGTAACTAGGGCTCTCCAGCTCCCTCTAACGTCTGGGAGGCTAAACTACACCCTGACAGGCCTGACACCCAGATAATACAGGGAAAACCATGCACATGACATTTAATGCAATGCAACACATTAACCTGTGCAGTGCCCACCTTTACCTGGTGGGACACTACATACCCCCACGCTATAACGTTGCCCGTCCTCGGCGCAACATGGAGGGTCCGCCCATCTGGAACGGCAACCTGAAAGATAGCAGAGAACATACATATGCAATATTCACCACATTAACAATGTAACAGTTATTAAATGCACTGAAAGGAGTGATGACAAGGGGGCGTCGTTCTCTTCTCTCAGGATAAAACAATGGGAACAGGGGCGCTGACCTGGCACAGCGTGTCAATAAACCAGGATAGTCCATATAAGATATAGGTAAACATAAGTCCTTGGAGGCTCAAAGAATAACATGAGTCCGTACCCAGGCTTGCAACGGTTAAACAGGGGTTTCCCGTGAGGGGCTACCTGGTCCCATAACGTAGTCCACAAACCTCACAGGACGATGCCCCCTGGTAGAACGGGTAGACCTCCTTACTGGCAGGGATTCTTCCTGCCTGGCCTCAGGAATGTCAGAGGAGCCCATTGCCTCTGGAGCTTCTTCAGGAGGCTGAGGGCTAACAGGAACAGGAGCAGGAACCAATAGATTCAACCAAGGCGTGAGGGCCCAGTGGAGCGGCTCTTTATCATGGATTAAGTTCTCCACAGCCTGCATGGGGTCCATAGGTGGAGCTGGCAACTCTTCCTCAGTAGGCTCCGGTTCCATCTCCTCCGCCGCTGGTTCCCCTTCTATACAGGGCTTGAGGCGGTTCCTGTGAACAACTTGGGGACTTCTTCCTTCCCTGGAGATCTGGTAAATGTGGGCCGCAGCATTAGGTATGGCAGTGATAAGGTAGGGAATCCTTTCCCATTTGCTGTCCAACTTGCTGGTCCGATGGTTATTTTTCAACCATACCTTGTCTCCCAGAGCCAGGGGTCCCGCATGGGCAGTCTGGTCAAAGTCTTTCTGCTGCCTTTCTCGGACAATCTCCATCCGTTCTTGGACAATCTCCTTAGCATTAAGGAGACGCCTTTGGTGCTCCACTACCCAGTCAGTCTTGGGCAGGGGGTTGATCTCATCCGGCACTTGTACCCCTAGGGAGTGGTCCGCAGGCAATCTCCCTTGTCGGCCGAACATCAAATAGAACGGGGTATAACCGGTGGAACAGTGGATGGTGTTGTTGTAAGTGTACATAAGCTGCGGCAACAAAGTAGGCCAATCTCCCCTCGTCTCAGGGGGTACTGCTCTCAGCATTTCAATGAGAGTCTTATTCATTTTCTCACAGAGTCCGTTACCTTGCGGATGATAGGCGGTGGTCCGGACCTTCTGGCAGTTGTGTAGCAGGCACATCTCATGGAACAGCTGTGACTCAAATGCGGACCCTTGATCGGTGAGGATCCTTTCTGGGCAACCGTAGGGCAGCAGGAAATGCTTCCAGAACGCCTCCGCTGTGGTCTTTGCTGTCAGGTCTTTCACAGGCACTGCTACGACAAACTTAGTGAAGTGATCAATTATAGTCATGGCATATGTATACCCTGAGCGACTCGGCTCTAACTTTACATGATCAATGGCAACAAGTTCTAAAGGAGCCTTACTTACGATGGGATGGAGAGGCGCCCTCTGGTCATGGCGTTCAGTTCGCCCCACAGCACAGGCAGTGCATTCTCGGCACCATTTCTCGATATCTTCTCTCATCCCGATCCAATAGAATCTTCTGCGAATGGTGGCCTCAGTCTTTTGCACACCGAAGTGTCCGGACTGGTTGTGATACATATCCAGCACCAGGCTGGCATCCCGGCGTGGCAGGAGAATTTGATACACTCTATCATAGGACACTGGATCCAGACTCCTTCTGAGCAACAGGCCCTTTTGAAGGAATAGTTGATGGCGATGTCTCCACAGTCTCACTAGCTCTGGGTCTGCACTCTTCCTGCGGATCCTCTCAGGGACTTTTCCACTGGTAAGGAAGTCGAGCAGTTCACCGAGGACTCTACTTTCGGACTGGAGCTTAATCCATCTTTCTTGATCGCCTCTGGACTCAGGACCATCTGATGAGGAAGGATCAGCAGCAGGGGAAACTTCGGTACGTATGTTATCCTGCTGGGTAAATTTGTTATAAAACGCTGGCATCTCCACCTCTTCCCAGGCATCCTTCGGTTCATCTGGGGCTTCTGTAGTGGGGAGTCGTGACAGAGCGTCAGCGTTCTCATTGGAGCGGCCTGCCCGGTACTTCACGGTAAAATCATAGTTGGCCAGGCGGGAGGCCCACCTTTGCTCCAGTGCCCCTAATTTGGCTGTATTCAGATGTGCCAGGGGATTATTATCTGTGAAGGAAACAAACGGTGTGGCAGCGAGATAGTCCTTAAACTTTTCGGTCACAGCCCACACTAAGGCAAGAAACTCCAGCTTGAAAGAACTGTAATTCTGGTCGTTCTTTTCAGCTCCCTTCAGGGACCTGCTGGCGTAGGCAATCACCCTTTCTTTGTTATCTTGCACTTGAGCCAACACGGCCCCCAGGCCTCTTTTACTGGCATCTGTGTAGAGGTGGAATGGCTTCTGATAGTCTGGGTAACCCAGAACAGGGGGTTCAGTCAACTTCTGCTTTAGGAGCTGGAAGGCAATTTCCCGCTCTTCATTCCATTCAACAGGAATAGGAGTCTTTGGGCTCTTCTTTGGATGCCCCCTCAAGAGTTCCTGGATGGGATCCGCAATTTGTGCGAAATGCGGGATGAATCGCCTATAGTACCCTGCAAAACTGAGAAAGCTTCTCACCTCTTTCACGGTCGTAGGAGTAGGCCAGTTACGGACAGCCGCAAGTTTGTCAGGGTCAGGCTGTACTCCTTCGGCACTGACAATGTGCCCGAGATATCTGACGGCTGGTTTCAGCAGGTGGCACTTGGATGGCTTGATTTTGAGGCCATATTTAGAAAGAACTTGAAACACCTCACCCAGGTGCTTTAGATGGTCCTCATACGTCTTGGAGTATATAATGACGTCATCCAGGTATAATAACACCGTCTCAAAATTCCTATGGCCTAAACAACGTTCCATCAGCCTCTGGAACGTCCCTGGAGCATTACACAGTCCAAACGGCATATAATTAAATTCAAACAGGCCCATAGGTGTAGTAAAAGCAGTCTTTTCTCGATCTTCTGGGGCCATGGGTACCTGCCAGTACCCGCTGGTTAAGTCCAAGGTGGAGAAATAGGCTGATGACCCCAGGGCAGTCAAGGACTCCTCGATGCGTGGCAATGGATATGCATCCTTGTGGGTGATTTGATTAATTTTCCTGTAATCCACGCAGAACCTTATGCCGCCATCTTTTTTTCGAACAAGTACTAGGGGCGCAGCCCAGGGACTATGGCTGTCCCGGATTATGTTAGAGTCTTTCATCTCTTTTATCATCTCTTTCACAGACTGATAGGTAGTAGGTGGTATGGGTCTGTGCCTCTCCTTAATAGGAGGGTGAGAGCCAGTGGGTATGGTATGTTTGATCACACTGACCTCTCCATAGTCTGTGGAGTGTTTGCTGAAAGCCTGGTGGTGCTCCTTCACCAGCTTCAGGACCCCCTCTATTTGCTCCTTTGGGGTGGATTCGTTTCCCACATGTAGTTCTTCCCACCAGGATGCCGTAGGGGTACTGCTGCTCTGCGCGGTCTGGAACGCCTCCGCGGCAGGCAGACGGATCACATCCTGGAAAGACACCTGTAAAAGCTGAGCAACGGGGCAATGTTTAAAGAGGGTAACGGGATGATCACCAAAGTTGATTAAACGAACAGGCACTTTACCTTGGGACACGGTCACCATGCTCTTGGCTGTCCGCACGAAAGGATGATCCTTAATAGGAATAGGTTCCACTAGGGCTTGATAGTCCTGGCCCTGGATCCCTAATACAGCACGGCACCACAGGATGATCTGGGAATTTGGAGGCAAAACCACCGGCCGGTTATCCCGGATCCGGACAGTGCAAATTTCTCCTTTCTTGTTGGCGAACCTTTGTTGAGCGCACAGCACGCTAATAGTTTTCTGAATAACTCTTCTGGAAGCAGGTGAGGCGGATGATATGGTTTGGTTCAATGCTTCAAGCACTTCGGAGTAACAATTTTTAAGAACATTAGTCCCTAAGATCACGGGGTGTCCTCCTTTACCTCCGGCTTGTACCACAATCACGCCTTGCTGTGGCAGGGTGGCTTCTCCCACCTGAAGAGTAGGTTCCCAATACCCATGCACTTTCACTGGCTTACCTTTGCTAGCGATAATATCTAGCCAGGACTCTGGTGGCTGGGTGAGGAGACTTGGATCCCAGAACTTGTCAAAGGCAGGCCGTTGAATGGTGGTGACCTGTGACCCGGTGTCCAACAGGGCTTCAAAGGGTATCCCGTTGATACATATCTTAATTTTCGGACGGGACCCGACATACTTAGGCATCCAGTTTGGATCCTTTGGACCTTCTGTTCTACCTCCCGAGGGGCGGTCCTCTGCCTCAGGGGTTAGTCGTTTAACTGCCAGCACATGGATTCGGTATGTCCATATTTCTTGCAATGTTGGCAGACAGGCTGTTTTCTACTTCTGGGCCGGTACTTCAGTCGCCCATCAGGCTCTTTTGGATACACATCTCCATATGCAGGTGGGAGCCTGGGAGGAAGGGGATCCTTATCTTCTAGTAATAACGGTCTCTCCCACTCCTCTATCTTTTTGCACACCTTCTCCAGACTTAGAGTAAGATAGTTCACTTGCTCCATTAATGCTGCCACTATATCCGTGACTGGAGCTTGGGTGGCTTGACTGACTCCTGCAGACCCCACATTAATAGTCTTTGGCTGACAAGCCTGGGGTTCAGGGAAGGTTGCTGGCCCTGGAGCAGGGTTCTGGCCCAGTATGCTGATGGCCAATTCTTTAAAATCCAGGAATGTACAGTGAGGGTGTTGAGCTGACAACATCCGTAGCTGGCCCTTTAAATGTTCAGTACTTATGCCTGCAATGCATTGCTCTCTAAGAGTCCGGTCCTGGTCCTCAGCTTCTTTAGGATCCACTTGGACTACAGCTCTCAGCGTCTCCTGTAAGGACAGGGCAAAATCACGGAGCGACTCTCCAGGCTGCTGTTTCCTGCTGAAGAAACGCATTTTAACTTCTGACACCGTTCTGGCTTCAAACGTGGTGCCCAAACGTTCAAAGATCTGTTCCAGGCTATTTTTCTCAGAACGGGGCCATGACATTACTTCCCTGCGGGCGGCCCCTTCTAATTGAGCTAAGAGGATCTCCATTTGCTGCTCAGCATTGATGGGATAAAGCCGGAACAGAGCCAGTATTTGTTCCTTAAAGTCTTTTAACTTGTGGGCTTCCCCTGAATAACGTGGGAACCAGGGGGCCCCGAAATAGTATGGCATGGTTAGCGGCATCAGGCTTGGCGGTGCCGCGGCGGCAGGGGCCCCAGAGTCGGCTGCGGGTACTTCGGCAGGCACGACTGGGGCTGCCTGTGCGATTTCCTCAACCGCAGACATGGTGTTGCTAGGTGGGTATGGCCCTTTAAATGTAGCGGAGCGGACCGGAGCGGCTATGGTAGTAACTTAAACTTTTTTTTTTTTTTTTTAGACAAGTCTTTCACGACTAGCGGGGATCCCTCCGGCGCCTTGGCAGGGGTCGGGGAGCTTCCGGACAGGTAAACGGAGAAGCCGGTGAAAGTTTTTAAAGTCAGTACTCACTCCGGTGGTGCTCGCTCCAAGTCTCGCGAGATGCGCAGCTACGGGTGTCGGACGTCTTGCGTACCGCGTCAGCAGGTAGGCGCGGCCTCTCGTAGCTCCGGGACTCCGGTGGGCGGGGTTCTTCTTCCTGGTTGGCTGGGCGATGGCTCCGCCTGATTCTTTTCGCGCCAAAGTCCTCTTTTTCGCGCCAAACAGCTCCACGAGGCGCACTTGTAATCCGATCAGGTTAAATGAGCAATATGGCTGTCTATTCACTGACAGCAAGCGGTGACTCAAATCGGCAGAAAATAGTCCATACAATGCAATCTTCACACCGCAATTTTTACAGTTCACTTTGGCCCAGCAATTTGCAATAAAATAATTAGGGCTTGTCACTTTAAGATAATTTTCAGCACACAGTTTTTAAATCCGCTATGGCGCAGGAATATTCGGATCCTGTTCGTGACGCCAATTTATGCAACACGCCAGACCTGCAGGGTATGACGAAGTGAGGTCACAGTTATGGGCAATCGAGGGTACTCACTATATTTGCGGAACCCTGGGCAGGCGCGTGGCAGTGAAGGAGAGGTAGACACGGTTCCTCTGGGGCACGCTCTGTAGATAGGGACCAGGCCTGATGGTAGTTGAGGTGCCCTGGATGTTACAGGTATTTCGTGTGCCTGGGGCAAGGTCCCTGTGGTAATTCGTGACGCCAGTGCCTTTGGACGGTGGCACGCCGGTTGGTGGTTGGAATGATGAAGGTACACAAGTATATAGTGAACCAAAACGTAAACTTTACTGGACAATCCAACTTTGTACAGCAGGTGTAGCACAGTCTCTGTATTACAGTTCCACAAAAGGGGCTTATTCACAATACGGCAGGCAATAGTCATGCAAGTTACACTGAGGGTAAATTCCACAAGCACTCAGCAGCAGGTTGTACTTTGACACTGTCCTTTCTAGAACTCCTACTCTGGCTTGATAACTCCCAAGGCCCGGATGCCTAAAAGGGTGGCTTTTATCCTTGGTTACTTCCTTCCTCAGGTATTATACTACTTGCAATGGTTTCTAGGTTCCTCTGCCTATCAGGGTCACTTCACTTACCCTGGGACGCCTCCTCTTATCAGGTGGGTAACTGTAAGTTTCTCCCAGGAGGTTGGATCCTTCAACTGGGGTGTCTCTACTGAGCTGATCCTAGCCTCAGGAGCTTCAGGTGGACGAGCTGACTCCTCTAGTCCCCTGGAATGAACTAACGCTTCCCTGTCTGGGCCTTCCTATATGTAACTAGGGCTCTCCAGCTCCCTCTAACGTCTGGGAGGCTAAACTACACCCTGACAGGCCTGACACCCAGATAATACAGGGAAAACCATGCACATGACATTTAATGCAATGCAACACATTAACCTGTGCAGTGCCCACCTTTACCTGGTGGGACACTACATTTATTTCTGTCCCTATCTGGCTACTGGGCTGGCACTTTATGAGGGGGGTGGGGGGCAGTATCTGGCTACTCCTGGCACATTATAGGGGGGCCCCCTATCTGGCTACTGGGCTGGCAGTTTATGAGGGGGCAGGGGGGCAGTATCTGGCTACTCCTGGCACATTATAGGGGGGCCTCCTATCTGGCTACTGGGCTGGCACTTTATGTGGGGGGCAGGGGGGCACTATCTGGCTACTCCTCGCACATTATAGGGGTGCCCCCTATCTGGCTACTGGGCTGGCAGTTTATGAGGGGGGTGGGGGGCAGGGGGCAGTATCTGGCTACTCCTGGCACATTATAGGGGGGCCCCCTATCTGGCTACTGGGCTGGCACTTTATGTGGGGGGCAGGGGGGCACTATCTGGCTACTCCTGGCACATTATAGGGGGCCCCCTATCTGGCTACTGGGCTGGCACTTTATGTGGGGGGCAGGGGGGCACTATCTGGCTACTCCTGGCACATTATAGGGGGGCCCCCTATCTGGCTACTCCTGGCACATTATAGGGGGGCCCCCTATCTGGCTACTCCTGGCACATTAGTGGGGTGGCCCTATCTGGCTACTGGCACATTAGTGGGGGGCCTATGGCTACTGGCACATTATAGGGGGGCCCTATCTGACTACTGGCACATTATAGTGGGGGGGCCTATGGCTACTGGCACATTATAGGGGGCCCTATCTGGCTACTGGCACATTATAGGGGGGCCCTATCTGGCTACTGGCACATTATAGTGGGGGGGCCTATGGCTACTGGCACATTATAGGGGGGCCCCCTATCTGGCTACTCCTGGCACATTATGGGGGGGCCCTATCTGGCTACTGGCACATTATAGGGGGGCCCTATCTGGCTACTGGCACATTATAGGGGGCACTATGGGGACATTAGCTCAACTGGGGATATTACAAGGGGGTATTTTGTGCACTGTCTATTATAAGGAGAATTATTTCTACTGGGGGGGTGGGGCATTATGGTGGGCTTTATTACTCCCCCATGGTATAACCCCCTAGTAGCAGCACCAGCCTCTCCCTGCTCCGCTATCCATCTGCCCCTTCTCCAAATCCTTATTATGAAATCTTTCTCATTAGGATAAAACACAACATCAGCTCCGCCGAGCCCCCGGCCAAAGTGTGGAAGTGGCGTCCGAGATCCCCAAGGGCCAAGTAACTGTAAGTTTTCAAATGAAATATGTTTATGTTATACACATATAGCCTACACTGTGCCACACAATATACAGTTTCTCCTGCAAAAGTCATCAAGTGTAGTGGGGGGGACACAGAGCAGCGCCCAGCGGGGAGGAGAGAATACACGGATGCAACACTGTATCAGCCAGAAAATGACACTTTCGGCATTATACCAAAAATGCAATTTTCGGCTGATGTGTTTCGGCGGCCGATATATCGGAGCATGCCTAGTTTATTTTGTTTTACTGTGTTCTAATTTACATGGCTGACGAAAGTGGGGGGGGGGGGGGGGGGCTCAGTGGGCCTCTGGGTGTTACTTGCCCCCTGGGCCAAAAGTTGCCAGTCAGCCCCTGGTAACAGATGTTTTCACTAAATTTGGCACCTGTGGTCACTGACAACCGCGGTAGTGACGTCACTCGCTGCTCCTAGTGAGCGCAAAACTTTGTCCAACCCCTACCTGCTTCAGCATCGCGCCACCGGCCGGGGCGCGAACCAGCACGCCAAACTATACAGAACATTGACTGGTTTACATCCCGTTATCCAGCATCGGTGATTCGGTGATCTACACTACGTGCAGAATTATTAGGCAAATGAGTATTTTGACCACATCATCCTCTTTATGCATGTTGTCTTACTCCAAGCTGTATAGGCTCGAAAGCCTACTACCAATTAAGCATATTAGGTGATGTGCATCTCTGTAATGAGAAGGGGTGTGGTCTAATGACATCAACACCCTATATCAGGTGTGCATAATTATTAGGCAACTTCCTTTCCTTTGGCAAAATGGGTCAAAAGAAGGACTTGACAGGCTCAGAAAAGTCAAAAATAGTGAGATATCTTGCAGAGGGATGCAGCACTCTTAAAATTGCAAAGCTTCTGAAGCGTGATCATCGAACATTCAAGCGTTTCATTCAAAATAGTCAACAGGGTCGCAAGAAGCGTGTGGAAAAACCAAGGCGCAAAATAACTGCCCGTGAACTGAGAAAAGTCAAGCGTGCAGCTGCCAAGATGCCACTTGCCACCAGTTTGGCCATATTTCAGAGCTGCAACATCACTGGAGTGCCCAAAAGCACAAGGTGTGCAATACTCAGAGACATGGCCAAGGTAAGAAAGGCTGAAAGACGACCACCACTGAACAAGACACACAAGCTGAAACGTCAAGACTGGGCCAAGAAATATCTCAAGACTGATTTTTCTAAGGTTTTATGGACTGATGAAATGAGAGTGAGTCTTGATGGGCCAGGTGGCTGGATTGGTAAAGGGCAGAGAGCTCCAGTCCGACTCAGACGCCAGCAAGGTGGAGGTGGAGTACTGGTTTGGGCTGGTATCATCAAAGATGAGCTTGTGGGGCCTTTTTGGGTTGAGGATGGAGTCAACTCCCAGTCCTACTGCCAGTTTCTGGAAGACACCTTCTTCAAGCAGTGGTACAGGAAGAAGTCTGCAAGGTAAGAAAAACATGATTTTCATGCAGGACAATGCTCCATCACACGCGTCCAAGTACTCCACAGCGTGGCTGGCAAGAAAGGGTATAAAAGAAGAAAATCTAATGACATGGCCTCCTTGTTCACCTGATCTGAACCCCATTGAGAACCTGTGGTCCATCATCAAATGTGAGATTTACAAGGAGGGAAAACAGTACACCTCTCTGAACAGTGTCTGGGAGGCTGTGGTTGCTGCTGCACGCAATGTTGATGGTGAACAGATCAAAACACTGACAGAATCCATGGATGGCAGGCTTTTGAGTGTCCTTGCAAAGAAAGGTGGCTATATTGGTCACTGATTTGTTTTTGTTTTGTTTTTGAATGTCAGAAATGTATATTTGTGAATGTTGAGATGTTATATTGGTTTCACTGGTAAAACTAAATAATTGAAATGGGTATATATTTGTTTTTTGTTAAGTTGCCTAATAATTATGCACAGTAATAGTCACCTGCACACACAGATATCCCCCTAAAATAGCTAAAACTAAAAACCAACTAAAAACTACTTCCAAAAATATTCAGCTTTGATATTAATGAGTTTTTTGGGTTCATTGAGAACATGGTTGTTGTTCAATAATAAAATTAATCCTCAAAAATACAACTTGCCTAATAATTCTGCACTCCCTGTACATCTGTGGAATCGGCAATCCCTGACTCTAGGAAGGAGCACCACCGCATCGAGCATCAGAGCATTGAACAGGAGTCTACATTACAGGTACACTGTTCAGGCTAGAAAGATACTCGTGGATTGGTGTATATTTATGTGCCACATTGCAAATAACATAGGCCTCCATTGTGCCATTCCCACATTAAATATTAAAGCACCTATAGTCCCAGAGCGCAGTATCATCATCATTTATAGCATGTTTTCCTAAATTTAGTCCCTGTCACCCAAGCAGAGCAGGGGTTCATTCACGGCAAAAGGGGGTTCATGTCACCCAGCAATACAACAGAGGATTTTGAGAGATTTAGGCCCCTGTCACCCAGGCACAGCAGGGGTTTGTATACGCCAAAAATGGTAAAATGTCACTAGACAATTGAAAATAAGAATTTTTTCAATTTAGGGCACTAAAATTGGCACTTTTTTAAATTAAAATGGCTCTAAAATAGTCCTTGAAAAGGCTAGAGGGATGTAAAAGGCAGTAAAATGTGCTGAAGAGCATGGCAACTGCTCTGCAAACAAATGTGGATAGGGAAATAACTTAAAATGAAATAAAATAACTAAAAATTACAAATTATTAACCTGCAACTCAGAGAAGGAGGTGGAGGTTGAGGAGGCGGTGAATGTGGTGTTGTAGGTGGAGGCAGCAATGGAGGAGGAGGAGGTAGCCAACAGTGTTTTTTTTTGGTTTTTTTTATTGGGACAAATAAAAATAAAAGAAAACAAAGGATCATTGCACTTGACTTGAGTACAAGAATGGATGTTTGATGGTGGTATAAATGTCTATTCTGCACAAGGTACAGACAAGTCCTGTGGGATCCAAGCCTGGTTCATTTTAATGAACGCGAGCTTGTCCACGTTGGCTGTGGACAGGCGGCTGCGTCTGTCTGTAATGACGCCCCCTGCCGTGCTAAATACACGTTCAGAGAGTACACTGGCTGCAGGGCAGGCCAGCACCTCCAAGGCATACAGGGCAAGCTCTGGCCATGTGGACAATTTGGAGACCCAGAAGTTGAATGGGGCAGAACCATCAGTCAGTACGTGTAGTCGTGTGCACAGGTACTGTTCCACCATGTTGTTCAAATGCTGCCTCCTGCTAATACGCTCCATATCAGCAGTTGGGGCCGGTTGTTGCGGCGAGGTGACAAAGCTTTTCCACATGTCGGCCATGCTAACCCTGCCTTCTGAGGTGCTGCGCCTTGCGCTTCCACCTGTCCCCCGGCGTCAGTCGGGAATGCTCTCAGGAGTGCGTCTACCAGCGTGCGCCTGTAGTCGCGCATCTTCCGATCACGCTCCAGTGAGGGGAATTAAGGACGGCACATTGTCTTTGTACCGGGGATCCAGCAGGGTAGCCACCCAGTAGTCCGCACACGTTAAAATGTGGGCAACTCTGCTGTCGTTGCGCAGGCACTGCAGCATGTAGTCACTCATGTGTGCCAGGCTGCCCAGAGGTAAGGACAAGCTGTCCTCTGTGGGAGGCGTATCTTCTGCGTCCTCCATATCCCCCCCAGCCACGCACCAGTGATGGGCCCGAGCTGCGTTGGGTGCCACCCCGCTGTGACCATGCTTCATCCTCATCCTCCTCCACCTCCTCCTCATCCTCGTCCTCCAGTAGTGGGCCCTGGCTGGCCAAATTTGTACCTGGACTCTGCTGTTGCAAAAAATCTCCCTCTGAGCCACTTCTAAAAGACTGGCCTGAAAGTGTTAGAGATGACCCCTCTTCCTCCTCCTCGTCCTGGGCCACCTCCTCTTCCATCATCGCCCTAAGTGTTTTCTCAAGGAGACATAGAAGTGGTATTGTAACGCTGATAACGGCGTCATCGCCACTGACCATGTTGGTGGAGTACTCGAAACAGCGCAACAGGGCACACAGGTCTCGCATGGAGGCCCAGTCATTGGTGGTGAAGTGGTGCTGTTCCGCAATGCGACTCACCCGTGCGTGCTGCAGCTGAAACTCCACTATGGCCTGCTGCTGCTCGCACAGTCTCTCCAGCATGTGCAAGGTGGAGTTCCACCTGGTGGGCACGTCGCATATGAGGCGGTGAGCGGGAAGGCCGAAGTTACGCTGTAGAGCAGACAGCCGAGTGGCGGCAGGATAAGAACGCCGGAAGCGCGCACAGACGGGCCGCACTTTATGCAGCAGCTCTGACTGTCCGGCTATGTTGGGGTAGTTGTGAATGAATTTCTGCACCACCAAATTCAGCACATGCGCCAGGCAAGGGATGTGCGTCAAACCGGCTAGTCCCAGAGCTGCAACGAGAGTTCGCCCATTATCACACACCACCAGGCCGGGCTTGAGGCTCACTGGCAGCAACCACTCGTCGGTCTGTTGTTCTATACCCTGCCACAACTCCTGCGCGGTGTGGGGCCTGTCCCACAAACACATCAGTTTGAGAACGGCCTGCTGACGTTTACCCCTGGCTGTGCTGAAGTTGGTGCTGAAGGTCTGTTGCTGACCGGATGAGGAGGTGGTAGAAGAGGAGGAGGAAGCCGAGTAGGAAGAGGAGGCAACAGGAGGCAAAGAATGATGCCCTGCGATCCTTGGCGGCGGAAGGACGTGTGCCAAACAGCTCTCCGCCTAGGCCCAGCCGCCACTACATTTACCCAGTGTGCAGTTAGGGAGATATAGCGTCCCTGGCCGTGCTTACTGGTCCACGTATCTGTGGTTAGGTGGACCTTGCTACAGATGGCGTTGCGCAGTGCACACTTGATTTTATCCGATACTTGGTTGTGCAGGGAGGGCACGGCTCTCCTGGAGAAGTAGTGCCGGCTGGGAACAACATACTGTGGGACAGCAAGCGACATGAGCTGTTTGAAGCTGTCTGTGTCCACCAGCCTGAATGACAGCATTTCAAAGGCCAGTAGTTTAGAAATGCTGGCATTCAGGGCCAGGGATCGAGGGTGGCTAGGTGGGAATTTACGCTTTCTCTCCAAGGTTTGTGAGATGGAGAGCTGAACGCTTCCGTGTGACATGGTGGAGATGCTTGGTGACGGAGGTGGTGTTGGTGGCACATCCTCTGTTTTCTGGGCGGCAGGTGCCAACGTTCCTCCAGAGGCGGAGGAAGAGGCCGAGGCAGCAGCAGAAGAGGGAGCAGGAGGGGCCTGAGCCCTTTCTTGGTTTTGAACGTGCTTACTCCACTGCAGCCCGTGCCTCGCATGTAGATGCCTGGTCATGCAGGTTGTGCTAAGGTTCAGAACGTTAATGCCTCGCTTCAGGCTCTGATGGCACAGTGTGCAAACCACTCGGGTCTTGTCGTCAGCACATTGTGTGAAGTGCCATGCCAGGGAATTCCTTGAAGCTGCCTTTGGTGTGCTCGGTCCCTGGTGACGGTGGCCAATAGCAGGCGAACTGTTTTGGCAACGGCTGCTCTGCTTTTGCACCCTGCTCCCTCTTTTGCTACGCTGTTGGCTCGGTCTTACCACTGCCTCTTCCTCTGAACTCTGAAAGTCAGTGGCACGACCTTCATTCCATGTGGGGTCTAGGACCTCATCGCCCCCTGCATCGTCTTCCACCGAGTCTTCCTCCCTGACCTCCTTTTCAGTCTGCACACTGCAGAAAGACGCAGCAGTTAGCACCTGTGTTTCGTCATCATCAGAGAGGTGCTGAGGTGGTATTCCCATGTCCTCATCAGGAAACATAAGTGGGGAAGAGCTAGGTGGATGCCCTTGGGAAACCCTGTGTCACAGCCACCTCTGTGAGAAGGTCTGACAGACATCCTTCTCTACCTATTGCATGATGTTCTTTGTTTTGGCTTCACTTTCTCATCTCATTTCCTTCTCCCAGGTGTCACCTATTTAGACTAATCCTCTTTCCTTTATATTCCCTCCCATACTGCCTCACTTTGCGGTTTATACTTTTTCCTGGATTGTGTTCACTGCTGAAGGCTGCTTCTGCTGATTCCTCAGATAAGTCTGTTTCCTTTATTTGTGTTTCCTTGCTGGCTTGATTCTAGGTGACCCTGACTCCGTCCGTATTAAGTGCAGGGAGCCGGTGGTCGTGTCCCCTCACTATTATAGGGTTTTCAGGGGTTACATAGTATTATGTACGTGGACATGCAATTGTCTACCATAAAGACCTTTGCATGAGCATAGCAGTCAGGGAGAGCTCTAGGGGTTTTATAGGGCTCATCCATATGCTCCTTAGTTTGGGATCAAGCCGGTCGGATGTTTATTTATAAGTTCCAGCTTTCTGCAACACCATCCGTGACACCCTGCCAGCAGAGTCTTCAAACAGCATAAGAGACTGCTGCATGACTTGAGGCTCAGACAGTTTCCCCGATATGCATGGGGGTGATGTGACAGACTGATGGGCATGGGTTTCAGGCGCCACCTGTGCGCTTTCTGCAGAAGACTGGGTGGGAGATAGTGTGAACGTGCTGGATCCACTGTCGGCCACCCAATCGACTAGCGCCTGTACTTGCTCAGGCCTTACCATCCTTAGAACGGCATTAGTACCGACCAAATATCGCTGTAGATTCTGGCGGCTACTGGGACCTGAGGTAGTAGGTTCAGTAGGAGGTGTAGCTGTGGCAGAACGGCCACGTCCTCTCCCTGCACCAGAGGCTTCACCAACACCACCACCACGACCATGACCGCGTCCCTTATTAGATGTTTGCCTCATAGTTAGCGTTCACCAAGCAAAGTAAAAAGTGGTTAAGTCTGTTAAAAATAATTAACCGCCAATAAAACCCCCGATGCACTAAAACATTTTTTTAAAACTCTATATGACAGCGGTATTTGTGGCCTAAATTTCACAGTAACGAATGCACCTCTAATCCCAGATGTGCAGTATATCAGAGGGTTTTTTAACCCCAGTAAGCAAAAAGCTGTATTTCTGACCTAAATGTGACACTTACTTATGCACCTATAATCCTAGATGTGCACTATATGAAACAGATGGGTTTTTTTCACCCCAGTATGCCCCAGTATGAGAAAGCCGTATTTCTGGCCTAAATTTCACAGTCACTTATGCAGCGATAATCCTAGATGTGCACTATATGAAAAAAAGGGTTTTTTTAACCCCAGTGTCTCAAAGCTGTATTTCTGGACTTGCAGATAGCCTGTGCTGGTGACTATCGTTGCATAAAATGGCTGCCGATTATGTATTGATATTGACTAACTGAAGGGAAAAAAGTTTGTTTTCAGCAGTAGTTGGCTCAGGGCAGGCTTAAAACAATTGTGCACTGCACCCACAAAACACATTTGCTGCAGATCGCTGAGTAAAGAAGCAGTTCTTCATAAGATTTCTCCCTGATCTCTCCCTGACAGTAGCTGCAGCCTCTCCCTACACTAATCCGAACAGAGTGACGGGCGGCGCTACATGACTCCAGCTTAAATAGAGGCTGGGTCACATGCTGCAGTTGGCCAATCACAGCCATGCCAATAGTAGGCATGGCTGTGACGGCCTCTTGGGGCAAGTAGTATGAGCCTTGTTGATTGGCTGATTTGCAGCCTTTCAAAAAGCGCCATAAAAATTGCCGAACACCGAACCCGAACATTTTCGTAAATGTTCAGGTGCAGAAAAACCTAACGTTCGGTACAAACCGGAACTTTACAGTTCGGGTTCGCTCAACTCTAGTCAAGATGAGAATGAATCAAAGCAACAACAAGAGTTTTGGCCGATTCCACTGTAAGAAAAGGGTGGATTCTGGAGATATTCTTGAGGTGCAGATGACAAGAGTGAGCAAGTGATTGGATATGGGGAACAAAGGAAAGATCCGAGTCAAACATGGCCCCAAGAGAGCGGACGTGTTGCCTAGGAGTTATGATAGTGACAATAAACTGAGTGAAACAATACTGTAACATACCTATGCTATGTTTAAAGGGGTTCTCCAGGAATTAAGAAAAATAAAATTCGTAAAATTACTTTATTATAATTATATTCCCAAATACCTTTCATTAGTTATAATGGCTCGTTTTGTCTAAGAAGCAATTATTAGGAGAAACAAAATGGCCGCCGTCCTATTAGTGCACACAAAACCTGTCCTAATCACACAGGAGGACAAGTTACTTCACGACACTGAGGAAAAAAGCTTCCTCCTCTCTGCTCTGCTTGTCAGGGATTATGATCCTGAATACAGTTTAATATGATATTTAGCTGAATCTTTGTGGGAATGGAGTTCATGAGGAGACATGCAGTACAGAAAGGATGGACAGGAGAGACTGTGGTAATGGAGACTGTAGACAAGTGCTGCTGCTCATTACCACATCTGCTCATGAACTCAATTCACTGACAAGCAGAGAAGAGAATGAAGCAGCTCTTTACCGCAGTGTTGTGAAGTAACTTGTCCTCCTGTGTGGTTAGGACAGGTTTCGTATGTACTATTAGGACAGCGGCCATTTTGTTTTTCCTAATCATTGCTCTGTATACAAAATGAGCCATTTTAACTAATGTAAGGTATTTGGGAATATATTTATAATGAAGTAATATTTAAGTATTTTCATTTTCTTAATTTCCGGAGAACCCCTTTAAGTTTAAGTAGATCACATTGCATCTCCGTCTCCTGCCCTGTCTAACAGACATGATTAACTACCAGGCACTTAGGCAATATGGCAAGGATGGTGCTTTTGGCTCATGCTGACCCCTGCGAGTGCTTCCCCTTAGACTGTGTCTACATTTATTAGGAGTGTGATTATAGAAGTAGGGGGAATTTAGCTCACTATCTAATTAACCTCTTCGTGACTGCCATATGGCTATATACGTGCTATCTGCACATACCCTGTGCAGCTAGCACATGCATAAACGTCATGACAGCTCTTTAATCCAAGCGCTGCAAAACACTTGGATTAAAGTTTCTGCCCCTGCACTGCTGCCGTCATGGACAGTGCAGAGCCCAGTAATGCCGGCAAGGGACCAATTAGAGTGGACCCTTGCCGACGATTGCTTTGATTGGTTAGTCTGTGTAGACTAACCAATCAGAGCGTGGCAGTGTTAAAATGCTGATTTCAGGCTCTGATCTGCACTCTGCAGATCAGAGCCTGAAATCAGGCATTACCTAATCTCTGCCCCCTGATTTGTCCTCTTCCCCGATCTGTGCCCCCTGATGTGTGCCCTAATATCTCCTGCCTCCCCGGTCTGTACCCTGTGCGCAATCTGTGCACATTACTGTTAATGTTGCCGGCCGTGCTCTTCACACGCCGGCCCCTGTCTGCAACTGTGCTGCCAGTGTCCCTAACTGTGCTGTTCTGTGCCCCCTGCCCCCATATAAGCCCCCTGCCCCAAGCCCCAGTTCCAGAGCCGCCGACATCAGCAGTGAGTGTCAGTTGTATGCTGGCACTCTGGTATAACCCCTTAGATGCCTCGGCAGCAGCATCCATGGGGTTAATAGAGGGAGGGGGCTCCCTCTCTCAACCATCGGGCTGCCGTGCCTGCGCGATGGCAGCGGCCCGATGGTTGCCATGACAACCGGATGCTTTGCAAAGGCGTCCAGTATTGCCATATATCAGGAAACCTGATACCACTATACTTTGCAATGCAAGAGCATTGCAAAGTCTAGTATAGCCATCAGCCCCACTGGATCTTCAAGATCCAAGTGGGACTTGATAAAAAAGTGTGAAAATAAAAAAAGTTAAAAAAACAAATAAAAATGTAATTTAATAATAAAATAAATTGCCTTTTCTTATATAAAATTAAAAAAAATGAAGAAAAAAATTAATTACACATATTAGGTATCACCGCGTCCGTAACGACCAGCTCTCTAAATATATCACATGATACACCCCGTCCGATAAACACCATAGAAAAAATAAATAAAAACTGTGTCAAAAAAGCCACATCCGTAACAACCAGCTCTATAAAAATATCACATAATCTAACCCCTCAGGTGAACACCCTAAAAAATAAAAACAGTGCCGAAAAAGACATTTTTTGTCACCTAACATCACATAAAGTGCAACACCAATTGATCAAAAAGGCATATGTCCCCCAAAACAGTACCAATCAAACCGTCACCTCATCCCGCAAAAAATGAGACCCTACCTAAAAAATAAATAAGAAAAAGTAAATGTAATTAGGTATTGCCACATCCGTAACGATCTGCTCTATAAAAATGTCACATGACCTAACCCCTCAGGTGAACGCTGTAAAAATAAATAAATAAAAACTGTTTGAAAACAACCAATTTTTTTGTCACCTTGCCCATAAAGTGTGATAAATGATTAAAAAAATCATATGTACCTAAAAATAGTACCAATAAAAACGTCAACTCTTCCTGAAAAATAAAAAAAATATGGCGTTCAGAAAATGAAGACACAAAAACATAATTATTTTTTTCAAAAATGCTTTATTATATAAAACTGAAACAAACAAACAAAGTAGACATATTTGATATCATTGCGTCCGTACACAACCTGCTGTATAAAAATAGCACATGATCTACCCCAGGCATGCTCAACCTGCGCCCCTCCAGCTGTTGCAAAACTACAACTCCTATCATTCCCTGACAGCCTACAGCTATCATCCTACAGAAGGGCATCGTGGGAGTTGTAGTTTTGCTGGAGGGCCGCAGGTTGAGCATCCCTGATCTACCTTGTCAGATGAATGTTGTAAAAAATAAAAACTGTGCCAAAACAGCCATTTTTTTGTTTCCTTGCCTCACAAAAAACGTAATATAGAGCAATTAAAAATCATATGTACCCCAAAATAGTAAAACTGGCACCTTATCCCCTAGTTTCTAAAATGGTGTCACTTTTTGGGAGTTTCTACTGTAAGGGTGCATCAGGGGAGCTTCAAATGGGACATGGCATACAAAAACCAGTCCAGCAAAATCTGCCTTCAAAAAACCTTATGGCGCTCCTTTTCTTACGCGCCCTGCGGTGTGCCCTTACATCAGTTTACATTCACATGTGGGATGTTTCTGTAAACCGCAGATTCAGAGTAATAAATATTGAGTTTTGTTTGGCTGTTAACCCTCGATGTGTTAAAGAAAGGAGACACAGGAGAAGAGATGCTATGTGTAGGTAAACAGTAACTAGTAGAATGGAGAACCGCACTCAATTCAGTAGATTCTGGTGCCAATCAAGGGCTGAGAACAGCCAATGTACATATAGCAAAAATTGAGGCACACAGATTTAAAGTGTTGCAAACTTTTTATTTTTAAGTTTTGCAGTAGTTTCAGCCAATAGCCCAATATTTATCCTTAGTACAAACAGAGTATTTCGACCAGATGTTTTCGGTCCTTTCAGACCTTCATCAGTGGTCAAATTTTTTATCTGTAACAATATATAGTACAAAATGAGTTGGGATGAAAAAACAGAAATTTAAAAAAAATATTTTTTTTTTTTTGTTATAACCATGTATGTAATAATCCAATTCGTTGCTGGATACAAAGGTAAATTGACACATAATAGAACAACCACAGACGTCATGGAGGGGAGTTAAATCATGCAGAGTTGATGAGAGTCAGGATATATAGAACAGAAAGTGCACGGAGGGGTTTCTGTGCAGAATATGGTCAGATCAATGTTGTCAGAAAATCCCATATAGTGTATGTTAGTGACATCCATCTTGGTCATGAGTGGAAACCATAAGTGGATTTAGTGTATGCACTTAGCGCACTTGTGTATATACTGGGTTATTGACCACGTCTATCCGTGTATTCTATACAGAGTCTGTCATATATGGGTAAGTAATAGCGTCTGGATGGGATCTGCTGGACACATAGGAGAATATTGTCGCATTATATCAATAGATGGCTATATAGACACATAAGTATCACAAGGTATCACATGTTGCGTACATTCAAGAGATTCGTTTTAAATATAGCTTATATACAAATAGCAGTACCGGAATGGTATATATGGCCTCCATGGACGGCGGCATACAACAAGGTTAAGGGAAGTTAATGGCTCTCTGCACTTTCTAGATGCATTGTACAATACATGCCAGGTACATGCTCTGAATATATCTGAAAATTATATACACTCACCTAAAGAATTATTAGGAACACCATACTAATACGGTGTTGGACCCCCTTTTGCCTTCAGAACTGCCTTAATTCTACGTGGCATTGATACAACAAGGTGCTGATTCTTTAGAAATGTTGGCCCATATTGATAGGATAGCATCTTGCGGTTGATGGAGATTTGAGGGATGCACATCCAGGGCACGAAGCTCCCATTCCACCACATCCCAAAGATGCTCTATTGGGTTGAGATCTGGTGACTGTGGGGCCATTTTAGTACAGTGAACTCATTGTCATGTTCAAGAAACCAATTTGAAATGATTCGAGCTTTGTGACATGGTGCATTATCCTGCTGGAAGTAGCCATCAGAGGATGGGTACATGGTGGTCATGAAGGAATGGACATGGTCAGAAACAATGCTCAGGTAGCCCGTGGCATTTAAACCATGGCCAATTGGCACTAAGGGGCCTAAAGTGTGCCCAGAAAACATCCCCCACACCATTACACCACCACCACCAGCCTGCACAGTGGTAACAAGGCATGATGGATACATGTTCTCATTCTGTTTACGCCAAATTCGGACTCTACCATTTGAATGTCTCAACAGAAATCGAGACTCATCAGACCAGGCAACATTTTTCCAGTCTTCCAACAGTCCAATTTCGGTGAGCTCGTGCAAATTGTAGCCTCAGTTCAGGAGATTGTCTTGACCAGGACCACAACCCTACATGCATTGAAGCAACTGCCATGTGATTGGTTGACTAGATAATCGCATTAATGAGAAATAGAACAGGTGTTCCTAATAATTCTTTAGGTGAGTGTATATACACGCCGGGTATATCAGCAAAAGGACCGTGCTCTATTGGGTATAACAGGCTCAAAGCCGCATTGCATGATAGTGCCAAAAACCGAGGTTCGCTGATGTGAATATATATATAAAAAACAGACATGAAAGATATATATATATATATGCCAGGTATAACAACATAAATATAAAGGCAGTGCTCCAATCGGTATTACCACAGACATGAGGCCACATTCTATTATATAATAATTCCCAAGCCGAGGTTCATTAGATAGCAGGTGTCTATAGGGAAGATGCCGGGGTCTTTCATCACCTAAAAAAGACATATAGTTAGCTCTTTACCCGTTCTGGTGGGGAGATTCGGCCATCAGGGCTCGGATGTGCGGCATCTGTATCGCACCCATCCGTGCCTCAAATGTATTGGCTCTCTGTAGTTCCGGTCATGTGACCGGAAGTCACGTGGCGGCTGGGACGCAAGTATGCGTTCCACAGGGGCATGACGTGATCGGAAAGGGGACGGTATGCGTTCCACTGTAGGATTCTCCTGTCACAATGTATACTTGGCACTATTTATATAGCGAGGAGGACGGTATACGATATTAGGCATCATCATCTTGTCATTCTATTTCTCTATGGAGACAAAAGTGGTGTATATTTCGCTCTGTGATATATGGCCCTGAACCATTATAGGAGATTAAATGGAGGGGGATTTATAGACAGAAAAGGGGGACATGGAGAGGGGGAATGAAGGATTAGCAATACAGGAACAAACAGGGAAGAAATGAAAGAGATATATGGATTATGGGAATAAAAGAAGAGTAGGGGAAGAGATAATCTGACCCTCACCAGATGTAGACATAATATTTTTTCTCAGCGGGTCGGTAGGAAGAAAAACAAAGGAATGTTAAGACCATATTACCATCATCATCTAATTAATTCGTACATTGATAAAAAAAAAGTCACATTCGCGGTTCAGTCCATTGGGCGAAAGTGTCCCTAGTTGGTGGATCCAAAATGCCTCCCGCTGTCTTAAGAGGAGTAACCGATTGCCTCCTCTCCTGGATGGGTCAATTTGGTCCAAAATTTGGAAACGCAGTTGTGAGATTTGATGTTTTTTGTCAATGAAGTTATGTGGTATGGGTAAAAAAGTGTGCCCAAGTCTGATGGTCGGCTTGTGCTTGCTTATACAGTCCCGTGTGTGTTGCGTCGTTTTCTCGTCATGGCCTTGAATTGTGTGTCTTTTATCATGTCGTTGCTAACGATGCGGTCGACACGTGTGTACTGAGATCGGGGTAAAGACTGTTTTGTGGCCCTGGGATGGCAGCTCTTGTAATGGAGCAAGCTATTACGGTCGGTTGGTTTATTGTACAAGTCTATAGATAGTTGGCCTGTTGGGTCAATTTTGACCAGTGTGTCAAGGAAACTTATCTCCTCCATGTTGGTATGGGAGGTGAAGTCTAATTCATCGTAGATCTGGTTTAGATCAGTTACCAACTGTTGTATAGTGGACATGGGTCCTCTCCAGATACAAAAAATATTGTCTATAAAACAATACCAAATGTCAGCATATTGTTGGAACAAGGGGTTCGTGTATACGTGGTCCTCTTCAAACGCAATCATGAATGTGTTTGCATAGGGCGGGGCCACGTTGGACCCCATCGTGGTACCCCTTTTCTGGCCATAAAATGTGTCCCCAAACAAAAAGACATTTTTAGTGAGTATGATCTCTAAAGTTCTTGTTGTAAGTTGTCCAGAGTAAACTGGTTTTGTAACAACCTTGCTGTGGCTTGTATCCCCTTGTCATGTGTTATAGATGTGTAAAGGCTATTAACAGCTAGGGTTAGGAGGATGCTTCCTGGTGTGATAGTTGTTCCCTTCAGTTTTGTGAGAAAATTGGTGGTGTCTAGTATAAAAGATTTAGATGATTTGCAAAATTAGACGTGGTCACGAAGGTGAAAAATGGCTTGGTCTTGAAAGGGTTAATCACTTAAACAAGACACAGGAGAAGAGATGCTCTATGTAGGTAAACAAACAGAGCTAAGGATCTGGAAGGGCCATAAAATCACTACAGATCACAAGCAGAACAACAGTCACATAAATCACATCAGGTCAATTGGGAGAACATCTATGGGACTAAACACATTGATATTACACTTGCATAAAGTAGTATACATAGAGGAATATGCAGGGATATCTACCAGGGATTAGCATTCAAACATAGGCACCACGGCTCTGTGGTGCTGTATATATGTACTGAGCTTGGTTCTGGTGCTGTATTTATCTACTGAGCTTGGTTCTGTATATATGTACTGAACTTGGTTCTGGTGCTGTATTTATGTACTGAGCTTGGTTCTGGTGCTGTATTTATGTACTGAGCTTGGTTCTGGTGCTGTATTTATGTACTGAGCTTGGTTCTGGTGCTGTATATATGTACTGAGCTTGGTTCTGGTGCTGTATATATGTACTGAGCTTGGTTCTGGTGCTGTATTTATGTACTGGGCTTGGTTCTGGTGCTGTATTTATGTACTGAGCTTGGTTCTGGTGCTGTATATATGTACTGAGCTTGGTTCTGGTGCTGTATATATGTACTGAGCTTGGTTCTGGTGCTGTATATATGTACTGAGCTTGGTTCTGGTGCTGTATATATGTACTGAGCTTGGTTCTGGTGCTGTATTTATGTGCTGAGCTTGGTTCTGGTGCTGTATATACACTCACCTAAAGAATTATTAGGAACACCTGTTCTATTTCTCATTAATGCGATTATCTAGTCAACCAATCACATGGCAGTTGCTTCAATGCATGTAGGGTTGTGCTCCTGGTCAAGACAATCTCCTGAACTCCAAACTGAATGTCAGAATGGGAAAGAAAGGTGATTTAAGCAATTTTGAGCGTGGCCTGGTTGTTGGTGCCAGACGGACCGGTCTGAGTATTTCACAATCTGCTCAGTTACTGGGATTTTCACGCACAACCATTTCTAGGGTTTACAAAGATTGGTGTGAAAAGGGAAAAACCTCCAGTATGCGGCCGTCCTGTGGGCGAAAATGCCTTGTGGATGCTGGAGGTCAGAGGAGAATGGGCGACTGATTCAAGCTGATAGAAGAGCAACGTTGACTGGAATAACCACTCGTTACAACCGAGGTATGCAGCAAAGCATTTGTGAAGCCACAACACGCACAACCTTGAGGCGGATGGGCTACAACAGCAGAAGACCCCACCGGGTACCACTCATCTCCACTACAAATAGGAAAAAGAGGCTACAGTTTGCACGAGCTCACCAAAATTGGACTGTTGAAGACTGGAAAAATGTTGTCTGGTCTGATGAGTCTCGATTTCTGTTGAGACATTCAAATGGTAGAGTCCGAATTTGGCGTAAACAGAATGAGAACATGTATCCATCATGCCTTGTTACCACTGTGCAGGCTGGTGGTGGTGGTGTAATGGTGTGGGGGATGTTTTCTGGGCACACTTTAGGCCCCTTAGTGCCAATTGGGCATCGTTTAAATGCCACCGGCTACCTGAGCATTGTTTCTGACCATGTCCATCCCTTCATGACCACCATGTACCCATCCTCTGATGGCTACTTCCAGCAGGATAATGCACCATGTCACAAAGCTCCAATCATTTCAAATTGGTTTCTTGAACATGACAATGAGTTCACTGTACTAAAATGGCCCCACAGTCACCAGATCTCAACCCAATAGAGCATCTTTGGGATGTGGTGGAACGGGAGCTTTGTGCCCTGGATGTGCATCCCTCAAATCTCCATCAACTGCAAGATGCTATCCTATCAATATGGGCCAACATTTCTAAAGATGCTATCAGCACCTTGTGGAATCAATGCCACGTAGAATTAAGGCAGTTCAGAAGGCAAAAAGGGGTCCAACACCGTATTAGTATGGTGTTCCTAATAATTCTTTACGTGAGTGTATATCTGCAACGCTGAATATATTTTGTTTTTCTACCGAAATACGCTATTAAAAGGCTTTACCACATATAACTGCAACGCTGAACACTGAATATATTTTGCTTTTCTACCGAAATACTCCACTAAAGGCTTTACCACATACAACTGCAACGCTCAATATATTTTGTTTTTCTACTGAAATACTCCACTAAAGGCTTTACCACATATAACTACTGCAGCGCTGAACGCTGAATATACTTTTAGTTTTCTACTGAAATACGTCACTAAAGGTTTTACTACATATAACGGCAACAGTGAACGCCAAATATATTTTTCTTTTTCTACCGATGTACGCCACTGAAGGCTTTTCAACAGATTACTGAAGCTCTGAACATATTTTGTTTTTCTACCTAAATAAACCACTATAGACTTTACCACATATAACTGCAACACTGAACATATTTAGTTTTTCTACCGAAATATGCCACTAAAGGCTGGTTTCTGTGCTGTAAAAAAATTAGACAAAGATAAATAATTTCAGAACTTTTTCCACCTTTAATGTGACCTATAAACTGTACAACTCAATTAAAAAAACAAACTTAAATCTTTTAGGTAGAGGGAAGAAAAGAATATAAAAATAAAATACTATGGTTGCATAAGTGTGCACACCCTTACCCTAAGTTCAGACCTGAGCGTTTTACAGCGCGTTCCTACGCGCTGTAAAACGCTCAACACGGAGAAACCAATGATTCCCTATGGGAATGGTTCTCACCTGGGCGTTTTACAGCGCGTACGATCGCGCTGTAAAACGCCCGACGCTCAAACAAGTACTTGAGCTTCTTTGGGGCGTTTTGACGCGCGTTTGTGGCCATAGGACACTGCAGTCAATGACACAAACGCGCGTCAAACGCGCGTTTACTATTACAAAAAACGCGCGTCAGAAACGCGCGTCAAAAAGCGCGTCTGACGCGCGTTTGGGAAACGCTCAGGTGTGAAAGCAGGGTCAAACTAATACTTTGTTGAAGCACCTTTTGATTTTATTACAGAACTCAGTCTTTTGGGGTTTGAGTCTATCAGCATGGCACATTTTGACTTGGCAAGGTTTCTCCACTCTTCTTTGCAAAAACACTCCAAATCTGTCAGATTGCGAGGGCATCTCCTGGGCACAGCCCTCTTCAGATCACCCTACAGATTGTCAATCGGATTCAGGTCTGGGCCCTGGCTGGGCCATTCCAAAACTTTAATCTTCTTCTGGTGAGGCTATTTGTTTGTTGATTTGGATGTATGCTTTGGGTCGTTGTCATGCTGAAAGCTGAAGTTCCTCTTCATGTTTAGCTTACTAGCAGAAGCCTGAAGGTTTTGGGCCAATATTGACTGGTATTTGGACCTGTTCATTATTCCCTCTAGCTTAACTAAGGCCCCAGTTCCAGCTGAAGAAAAACAGCCCCTCGGCATGATGCTGCCACCACCATGCTTCACTGCGGGGATGGGGTTCTTTTGGTGATGTGCAGTGTTGTTTTTGCGCCAAACATATCTTTTGGAATTATGGCCAAAAAGTTCAACCTTGGTTTCATCAGACCAGAACACCTTTTCCCACATGCTTTTGGGAGACTTCAGATGTGTTTTTGCAAAATGTAGCCTGTCTTAGATGTTTTTCTTGGTAAGAAAAGGCTTTCGTCTTGCCACTCTACCCCATAGCCCAGACAAATGAAGAATACGGGAGATTGTTTTCAAATGTACCACATGGCCAGTACTTGCCAGATATTCCTACAGCTCCTTTAATGTTGCTGTAGGCCTCTTGGTCGCCTCCCAGACCAGTTTTCTTCTCGTCTTTTCATCAATTTTGGAGGGACGTCCAGTTCGTGGTAATGTCACTGTTGGGCCATATTTTCTCCACTTGATGATGACTGTCTTCACTGTGCTCCATGGTGTATCCAATGCCTTGGAAATTCTTTTGTACCCGTCTCCTGACTGATACCTTTTAACAATGAGACACCTCTGATGCTCTGGAAGCTCTCTGTGGACCATGGCTTCTGCTGTGGGATGCGACTAAGAAAATTTCAGGAAAGACCAACTAGAGCAGCTGAGCTTTATTTGGGGTTAATCAGAGGCACTTTACATGATGGCCGGTGTATGCTGACTCCTATCTAACAGGATTCTGAATGTGATTGCTTAATTCTGAACACAGCTACATCCCCAGTTATAAGAGGGTGTGCACACTTATGCAACCACATTATTTTAGTTTTTTTTTTCTTCCCTCCACCTAAAAGATTTTGTTTGTTTTTCAATTGAGTTGTACAGTTTATAGGTCACATTAAAAGTGAAAAAAGTTCTTAAATGATTTATCTTTGTCTAATTTTTTTACATCACAGAAACCTGACATTTTAACAGGGGTGTGTAGACTTTTTATATCCACTGTGACTGCGACGCTGAACATATTTTGTTTTTCTACCGAAATATGCCACTAAAGGCTTTACCACACATAACTGCAGCGCTGAACGCTGAATATATTTTTTGTTTTCTACTGAAATACATCCCTAAGGTTTTACCACATATAACTGCAATGCTGAACGTTGAATATCTTTTGTTTTTCTACCGAAATACACCACTAAAGGCTTTACCACATATAATTGCAGCGCTGAACGCTGAATATATTTTTCATTTTCTGCTGAAATACGTCATTAAAGGTTTTACCACATATAACTTTCTTGCAAAGTATGATAATATGCCGGAATACAAAATGTTGGAGGAGAATATGTTAACAACAATTAAGATGATAATATTATGGACTCTAAACACAGAAAGTTTCAGCGAGATTTATTTGACTATTCCATCAATCAGGTCTATGAGTGGGGCAGGTGGGAGAATCCTCACTGCACGCCGAAATCCATTCAGAAAAATCGCACAGGTGGATCACGGAGGAGATATTCTAAATCGAGAGCCACACGAAGGGTCAGCTTTACTTCCACAGATTTGGATGACTCACGAATGACCAGTGATTCCCAGGAATCGGCGGATGAACTGCCTGTTGATTCCCATGAGATTTCACATACTAATCTGTCGTATTTCAGAAAAACAAAAAACAAAAATACCAATAAGAACAATAAAAAGGATAATGATGTTCCAAAAAACAACCAAGACGAGCTGGACGCAAACATAAGAAATAAACATCATCCTATGACTACCAGAGTTCACAAGACCTGAAGGCTTCCACTTTGCCCGACCAAACTCTAGATGTTATTAATCTGACAGATGTTGTTTTTTCTAATGAAGTTAGAGATTTTGTCACTTGGTTTGAATTTTGCTCCCATCAATGATTTCGATTTGTTTGGTTCTATTTTGAATGTGAATAAGATTGTCAGGAATCTCACTTTGAAAAGACATTTTTCTGATCCGATTTCTGCGCATGACAGAGTCTTCCAGTGTAGTGAATGAATTCGCTGACCTTACATTCCGGGAACAGGTTTCCCTGGTAAATTAGATCTCCAGTCACCTGATCCGAACTCAGATTGCACTGTTCATGCGCATGAATTCGAATTTAGAAATCCCAATTATTATCCTGTGCATTCGCGCACCCGTAGTATGGATGTGTTCCAAGAAACTTTGGAGAAGGAGCTCAGTAACATCCATGATAGTATCAAAAGGGGAAGTGGTTTCGTTAAACATGTACATTCCAATCTCAGTCGTAGACAACGCAACGCTCTGATACAGCTTAACCACTGATCCGACCTTGTCATTAACATGTCTGACGAGGGGGGTTCTGTGGTTGTTATGAGCAAGGATTTGTATTGTGAGCAAATAAATTCTATGCTGTCTGATGACTCCACATACCGAAAACTCCCAGAAAACCCTTTGTCTCAATTTAAACAGGAGTACATGTCCATTATTAATAAGGGTAGAGATTCTGTTTTTTTCAATGCAAGGGAATGATTTTTTGTGTGTGGAGTCACTCATTACCCCTAACTATACATGCGCTCCCCAAAACACACAAAAACCTAAACCCGCCTCAATCACGTTACCGGCATTGGTTCTCTTACTGAACGTCTGGGGGAGTGGCTCGATTCACTCCTCCAGCCTTCGGTTAGGAGACTCCCGGGTTTTATCAAAGATACTGCGGACGTATTGCGAGCGTTCTACAACAAGGAATGGTGCAACGGTCATTCGTGGCTCACACTTGATGTGGTCTCGTTATATCCCTCCGTTCCCCATAGGGTGGCAATTTGGGCCTTGGAGTACCACCTCCATAGATACACCGGGTAGACGACAGAATATGTTGATTACGTTTCTGAAGTTACCACTTTTCTTATGAACCATAATTATTTTTTGTTTGACAGTAAATTTTACCTGCAAATAAGAGGTGTATCAATGGGGGCTAAATACTCCCCCTCTCTAGCGAACCTCGTCATGGCTTATTGGGAGGAGTGTTTTATTTTTTCCTCTGATAATCCATTTTTGGAGTGCGTGTTTTGGTATGGCAGATACATCGACGACCTGCTACTTGTATAGTGTGCCGATGTATTGCCATACTAGACTTCGTAAAATATGTCAATGACAACCCTATAATTTAAGGTTCACATACCAAACCGATCCACATACCATTTCCTTTCTAGATCTTAATCTGACTGGTATTCCAGGTTTAGCTATAAATACTAAAACTTTCCGTAAACCTATGTCAGGTAAACACCATTCTCAAGGCCTCTAGTCACCACCCTCCTCATACTATCAGGGCGATCCCCGTTGGCGAATTTATTCTGCCCGTCGCAATTGCAGCACTCCTACGGCTTTTGCCTCGGAGTGTGATACCATCAGGGACCGCCTGGGTAGTAGGGGGTTATCCCAAGTGGATGCTACAAGGGCCTATAATATTGTTGTCACCAAAAATAGGGAGGATTACTTTTTAAAAAAGACAGACCATATCCAAGTCGATTGGCTAATACCAATAATGCCAGCAAAAGTAAAAGTAAAAATATCAGGTGTATAACAACAGAGACCAACAAGAAAGATATACCCACCTTGGTACTTATGTTTAGTCGCCAATTCCTGAATTACAGCAAGCAATTAGAAAACGCCTTCCCATACTCTATGACGATAAAATTCTCTTTGATTATCTCAAGAATGGATGTCGTACTGTATCTAGGAGGCCAGGAATTGTAGCTGACATTTTATCACCATCTTTCTTTTCCCGCACCCCCACAACATCTAGTGATACATGGCTCAAATGTGTTGGGTTCAGTAAATGTGGGGGTCACCCCTGTAAGACCTGTGGACTTACCCGCAAAACGACGGAGTTTGATAACTCCTCACATACTGACACATTTTCCATTAAAGATTATATCACCTGTAATACCTCAGGTGTTGTCTACACTGTATGTGACCTGCTGTGTGTGAGAAGCACCAGGCGCCAATTTCACATAAGATTCAGAGAACATCTTAATTACATCTCGAATCCCCAGGAGGTTAACATATCTAATGTGGCCCGACACTATCAGATCTCATAATCGGAATATTGACGGTCTGTGCACCTAAGGTATAGAAAAGGTCAAATCACCGGTGCGAGGGGGCGACATTATATAGAAGATTTTACTACGGGGAGCGTACTGGATTTTTCAACTCCAAACTAGAGTTCCACGTGGTCTCAACCTAAGGCCAAATGCACACAGCCGTGTTCCGGGGCCGAGAGCGGTCCGTGGTATGGCGGGTTGGATTCCTGTTCAGAGCAGGAGCGCACGGCGTCATTGGTTGCTATGACGCCGTGCGCTTCATGCCGCCGCTGGACTACAGTAATACACTCGTATAGTTTATTACTGTAGTCCAGCGGCGGCATGAAGCGCACGGCGTCATAGCAACCAATGACGCCGTGCGCTCCTGCTCTGAACAGGAATCCAGCCCGGCACACCACGGACCGCTCTCGGCCCCGGAACACGGCCGTGTGCATTTGGCCTTAAAAAGGAAATTATGCATTTTTGTTAATTATTCTCTGTGAGTGTTTTTGGTTATATTTGTCTGGTTTATTGTTGGAATTATGGGGTTTTGCTTGAGTTTGACGTTACCTACGTTTTCTCATTTACTCCCATTTTCCAGGTTCACTGTTCCTTTTTCCCTTCCTTTCTATTTTTATTTTTTCCTACTATAACGAGAAGTGCGCACGGCGTTTATTATTCCTTATTACACAGCGCTTTTATTCAATATTTCTCTAGATTTGACAGGTTTTCCCTTTATTGACAATTGTGTTTTACATATTCTAGTTTTCATATATACGTATATTTACCCATGTTTGGGTGGGATTTTTATTATGTGTGGAAAAAGGATTGTCGGGGCTTGTACTCTCTTGTTCCATGCCTCCAATCACCTGCGGGTTTCTTTCCATCTCGCCCCTTTCTTTTTCCGCATATATACGCCACTAAAGGCTTTTCGACAGATAACTGAAGCGGTTAACGCAGAATAATGTTTCCCTGCACATGTAAATCGCTTTTTCCTATCACGGTCCCTCGCGCCTTCTGACGTCTCTCCCTGCACTCAGAACCCTGGAAAATGTCTGAATCCAAGATGGCAATTTATAGGGCTGTGACATCACAGGGCTGGCTGCTGATTGGCTGCATTCATGGCATTAGGGGTCATCCCGCCTTCCCAGAGTTCCCTGCCCCATGTCCTCACACGTGTAGCAGCACTAGCAGCCATTTTAGGAAAAAATGCAATTTGCAACCACAAAGCGCGAGGAAATTCGCATTCGGTGTGAATCAAATTTTTCCTGAAATTCTGATCAAATTCCACTTCGTCAGCTTCGATTCGCTCATCTCTATATATTTGCTAAGGAACTTATATTTTTTATCCTATCAAATGTGATATTAGTTATTACCGTATATTGTATATGTCGCAGTCAGAGTTGGCGAGCGCTGTTCTGTTCTGTTCTGTTCTGTTCCGTCTTTACTTTACTTACTTTTTGTCTTGTCTTTTTCTGTGTAATTGTTGAATATGAGGTGATAATGTATGTAATGTGTTTTTTATTGAAGCCCCTTTCACTTCTGTGGGGCCGGGGCTGCGTGAAAAACCTAGAACATAGAACGTGCCGCCATGTTTCATGAACGCAGAAATGATACATAATAAATGTCGCTCATGTGCGCAGACCCAGAGAACTGACCGGTCAGGATTCAGTGCGGGGGCGAGGTGTTCACTTCATGTGACAAATTCAGGCTAGGGATCGACCGATATTGATTTTTTAGGGCCGATACCGATACCGATAATTTGTGAACTTTCAGGCCGATAGCCGATAATTTATACCGATATTCTGGGAATTTTCATTTTTGAAAAAAAAAAAAAAATTCCCACAAATCTGCTGAAAATTAATGTTTATTGTTAATGTGTATTTTTTTTTTGTAAATCTTTCTTTTTCATTTATATTTAATATTTTGGTGTTTTTATTATTTTTTTTGTAACTTTTTTTTTTTTAAACTAACTTTTAGCCCCCTTAGGGACTAGAACCCTTGTCCTATTCACCCTGATAGAGATCTATCAGGGTGAATAGGAGCTCACACTTTCCCTGCTGCCCTGTGCTCTGTGCACACAGCAGCATGGAGCTTATCATGGCAGCCAGGGCTTCAATAGCGTCCTGGCTGCCATGGTAACCGATCGGAGCCCCAGCCTTACACTGCTGGGGCTCCGATCGGAGGAGCAAGGGAGAGGGGATCCTGTGGAGGGGCGCACTGCGACTGAGGTGGGGGGGCCCTATGCGCCACCACTGCTTAATACTGGGGGGGTGGGGTGGGGGGGGGGGGGGGGCGCACAGCGCCACCAATGCTTAATACTGGGGGGGCTTGGGGGGGAGGCGCACTGCGCCACCAATGCTTAATACTGGGGGGGGGCGCACTGCGCCACCAATGTCTGATACTGGGGGGCTTGGGGGGGCGCACTGCGCCACCAATGAAGCTTAATCTCTAATTTATTCATATACAGGAGGCGGGAGCTGGCTGCGATCCGCGGCACCTGAGGAGTTAACTACCGCAGATCGCAGCTACTTGTCATAGAGGTCGGGAGCCGGCTATGTGATCCTGCAGCTCCCGCCTCCTGTATATGAATGAATGATAGATTAATCTTCATTGGTGGAGCAGTGGCCATAGCTCCTCCCCTCCTCCTGTCCCCTGTCCTCTCATTGGCGGCAGCAGCAGCAGCAGCACAGGGGGAGGAGACACTGCTTCCTTCTCCCCTGTGCTGCTGAGGGGAACACGGAGAGCGCTGTCAGCAGCGCGATCTGTGTTCCCCATACGCTATCGGAATATCGGCAAAATAGATGCCGATACAGATAGTGTTCAAAATCCTGAATATCGGCCGATAATATCGGTAAATCCGATAATCGGTCGATCCCTAATTCAGGCGTAAAAAAAGGTGCATCTACATAAATAGGTCGGAAAAAGTCACAAAAGGCAGAAAACTTCTGATATAGTCTAAAAAAATCTAAATAGCAAAAGCCTCCAAAACCGGTGCAATTTCAGCAGTAAGGGTCCATTCAGACGTCCGTACAATGGGTCCGCTCCCGTTCTACAATTATCTGGAACGGGTGCGGACCCATTCATTCTCTATAGGGCAGGAATGGATGCGGACAGTGTGCTGTCCGCATCCGCATTTCTGGAGTTCGCCCCCAAACTTCCGCTGTGGACAAGAATAGGCTGTTCTATGGGGGTGCCGGCCGGGTGTATTGCGGATCCGAAAAGTGTGAATGCGACTACAAAATAAGACTGTCTAAGGCCTCGTTCACACTTCAGTGTTTGGTCAGTGATTTCCATCAGTGATTGTGAGCCTTAGGCCTCATGCACACGACCGTTGTGTGCATCCGCGGCCGTACCGTTTTCAGGGTTTTTTTGCGGGCCCATTGACTTTCAATGGGTCCGTGGAAAAATCGGAAAATGCACCATTTGGCATCCGCGTCCGTGATCCATGTTTCCAGGCCGTGAAAAAAATATGACCTGTCCTATTTTTTTCACGGACAACGGTTCACAGACCTATTCAAGTCAATGGGTCCGTGAAAAATCACGGATGCACACAAGATTGTCATCCGCATCCGTTTTTTCCTATCATTTCAAAGGCAAACTTGACTTAGATATTTTTTTCATTTTTCATGTCCGTGGATCCTCCAAAAATCAGGAAAGACCCACGTAAGAAAAAACGGACACGGATCACGGAACAACGGAAACCGTTTTTGCGGACCGCAAAAAAAAACTTCCGTGTGCATGAGGCCTAAACCAGGATTGAAGCCTCCACAGACATCAGGTGTAAGGGAAAGATCGGCTCCTGTTCTGTGTTTAGAGCCGCACTGATGGAAATCACTGACCGAACACTGAAGGTGAAGATGACCTAAAACAGCTGCAATGTGAAGGTGCCGCAGAGTTTAGCCTCATTTAGACGTCAGTGTTTCACTGACGTGTGCGGTACGTGTTCTCCACGGACCGCACACCTCCCCATTCATTTTAATGTGTGTTTTCATCACGGATGCATGTCCTATCTTAATCTGTGTTCCCGGATCCCTCACGCCCATTATAGTCAATGAGTCCGTGAAAACCACGGATGCAACATGGATGCCATCCGTGTTTCATGGATCAATAAGAAGAGATGCTTTAAAAAAAAAAAATTCAGCTGTTCAGTGTCAGTGAAACACGGATGCAACACGGACAGCAAAAAAAGGAGACACGAACCCAACACGGATCCTTCACAGACAGCTTCATGGATGCCGCTGGGGGTCTTTATCGGGCTGTTCTCGGAACTGCCTGCTCCCGGTGACTGCGTTTGATTTCAGACCAGCTCCCGGCACAGACACAAGTAAGGGCTTACCTGTGCATCGCCGGACGGGTGAGTCTACCTTACTAAAGATGGCGAACACTGCGAACCGACCATCACTGTCACTGAACACCTGCTCACAGATTTGAGCACGAACACGGACGTCTCAATGAGGCCTTAGGCTGTGTTCGCAGCTGTCCGACACGCGGTTCTTCACAGGTCTGATGACTATGGGACGAGGACATGTGGCATCTCATTAGGTTTCCAGTAGAGTCCACCATGTGACATTGTGACTTGTCTTCTAAGACCAGTGATATGGACACTGGGGAACAGATCGGATCTTCCAGATCATGTGAAGGACACGGAAGAGTTAGAATCAGGTCCCCAGTGGATTCCTATGTGAGCTGACAATCTAGCAGCCCCCAGTAGAGGCGGGGGAGGGGGCACAGCCGGAGTTCTGCTCCTGTCCGCCCTCCTCACCCTCCACTATGTGACACATGAGGACACGGCTCAGGCTCCGCTTCCTCTTCACCTTTCTTCTTCTCGCTGTTCTGACTCTTTTATTATTATATATTTGTATTGTATTTGCCGTAACGTTTTTATTTTTCGCCTCACAGCCGGATGAGGGCTCGTTCTTATTGGCGGACAAGTTGTACTTTCTAATGGCAGCGTTTAGTGATGTGGACATTTCGGCCTCTGTCACATAAGTGAGTTTTCTGTCCGGACGTGATGCGCGCTGTGAACACGCAGCGTCCTGACCATTCATCGCGCCAGGTCTGTGCACATCACTTCTCACTCGCCATCTCTGTGTCCAGAAGAATCGCAGCATCTTCCATATTGTGCGTTTCTCACCAGGTACGGCTCTGTAGAAGTGAATGGGGCTCGTGTGAAAAACGGACGACATCCGGATATACATACTGCACAATCCGGACAGAGAAAAACGCATGCACTGAACGCAATCGCAGGAAAAAATTATACAGTATATATACCGCCACACACACTGTATAAATAAAACTATACAATGTTTTCCTGAATATAACGCCACACACTGTACTTCTGAATATACCGCCTCACACACATTTCTCCTCGTTATACTGTGATGAGGCACAGTGTGTTGTGGTGTACTTAGAAGAACAGTGTGTGTGGCGGTATATTCAGAACAGTGCATTGCGGTATATTCAAGAGAACAGCGTGTGGGGGTATATTTAGGAGCACAGTGTGTGGCGGTATATTCAGGAGAACAGCGTGTGGGGGTATATTTAGGAGCACAGTGTGTGGCGGTATATTCAGGAGAACAGTGTGTGGCGGTATATTCAGGAGAACAGTGTGTGGCGGTATATTCAGGAGAACAGTGTGTGGCAGTATATTCAGGAGAAGAGTGTGTGGCAGTATATTCAGGAGAAGAGTGTGTGGCGGTATATTCAGGAGCACAGTGTGTGGCGGTATATTCAGGAGAACAGTGTGTGGCGGTATATTCAGGAGAACAGTGTGTGGCGGTATATTCAGGAGAACAGTGTGTGGCAGTATATTCAGGAGAAGAGTGTGTGGCGGTATATTCAGGAGCACAGTGTGTGGCGGTATATTCAGGAGAACAGTGTGTGGCGGTATATTCAGGAGAACAGTGTGTGGCAGTATATTCAGGAGAAGAGTGTGTGGCGGTATATTCAGGAGCACAGTGTGTGGCGGTATATTCAGGAGAACAGTGTGTGGCGGTATATTCAGGAGAACAGTGTGTGGCGGTATATTCAGGAGAACAGTGTGTGGCGGTATATTCAGGAGAACAGTGTGCGGCGGTATATTCAGGAGAACAGTGTGCGGCGGTATATTCAGGAGAACATTGTGTGGCGGTATATTCAGGAGAACAGTGTGTGGCGGTATATTCAGGAGAACAGTGTGTGGCGGTATATTCAGGAGAACATTGTGTGGCGGTATATTCAGGAGAACAGTGTGTGGCGGTATATTCAGGAGAACAGTGTGTGGCGGTATATTCAGGAGAACATTGTGTGGCGGTATATTCAGGAGAACAGTGCATTGCGGTATATTCAGGAGAACAGTGCATTGCGGTATATTCAAGAGAACAGCGTGTGGCGGTATATTTAGGAGAACAGTGTGTGTGGCGGTATATTCATTCAATGTGATTTTCTGGATGTTGTGTAGATTCTGTCTCTCACAGATGAACTGCACGTACAATAAACATTACAGACTCTCCATTCATTGTAGGCGAAAAAACGTGTGAAATCGCCGCTGTATCTAATGCGTATTTTCCCCACTGTATGTGATACAGACCTAAGGCCTCATTCACACGAGCGATACGGATTGTGGCCTTTTTCACACAGTCAGGATTTGGTCAGGATTTGGTCAGGATTTGGTCAGGATTTGGTCAGGATTTGGTCAGGATTTGGTCAGTATATGGTCAGTATATGGTCAGGATTTGGTCAGTATTTGGTCAGTATTTCAAAGCCAAAACCAGAGGTGGAGCCTACAGAGAAAAGGTAGAATAGAAGGATTTGCGCCTCTTCTGTGTTTCGGACCGACTTCTGGCTTTGGCTTACAAATACTGACCGAATACTGACCGAATACTGACCGTGTGAGAGAGGCCGGTGTCAGGATCTGTTCAGGAAAAACTGATGATTTTGCACACAAGTTAAATTAATCTTTCTCCTGCGCCTGCGTTCAGTGCGTGCGTTTTTCTCTGTCCGGATTGTGCAGGATGTGTTTTTCCTGTGTGTAAAGAAAAACAATCGACATCTCCAAGCAACACTGTATCCGGATGTCGTCCGTTTTTCACACATAGTGGAGGGTGAGGAGGGCGGACAGGAGCAGAACTCCGGCTGTGCCCCCTCCCCCGCCTCTACTGGGGGCTGCTAGATTGTCAGCTCACATAGGAATCCACTGGTGACCTAATTCTAACTCTTCCGTGTCCTTCACATGATCTGGAAGATCCGATCTGTTCCCCAGTGTCCATATCACTGGTCTCAGAAGACAAGTCACGATGTCACATGGTGGACTCTACTGGAAACCTAATGAGATGCCACCTGTCCTCGTCCCATAGTCATCAGACCTGTGAAGAACCGCGTGTCGGACAGCTGCGACCACAGCCTAAGGCCTCTTGCACACAACCGTATGGCTTTTTCAGAATTTTGCGATCCGCAAAAAATACGGAACGCAAAAAACAGAATGTAAACAGAAAAGAAAAACATTTGTGTGCAAGACGCCTTAGGCCTCATGCACATCACTATTGTTTTGGTCCACATCCGAGCCGCAGTTTTGGCGGCTCGAATGCGGACCTATTCACTTCAATGGGGCCGCAAAAGATGCGGACAGCACCCCGCGTGCTGTCCGCATCCGTTGCTCTGTGGCCGCAAAAAAAATATAACCTGTCCTATTCTTGTCCGCGCTTTGCGGACAAGAATTGGCAGTTATATTAAAGGCTGTCCATGCCGTTCCGCAATTTGCAGAACGCACACGGACACCATCCGTGGTTTGCGAATCCGCGATTTGCGGACCGCAAAACACACAATGGTTGTGTGCATGTAGCCTTAGGCCTCATGCACACGACAGTTTTTTTTCACGGTCCGCAAAAACGGGGTCCGTGATCCGTGACCGTTTTTTCGTCCGTGGGTCTTCCTTGATTTTTGGAGGATCCACGGACATGAAAAAAAAGTCGTTTTGGTGTCCGCCTGGCCGTGCGGAGCCAAGCGGATCCGTCCTGAATTACAATGCAAGTCAATGGGGACGGATGCGTTTGACGTTGACACAATATGGTGCAATTGCAAACGGATCCGTCCCCATTGACTTTCAATGTAAAGTCTGGAGTCCCTTTACTTTCACACTTGCGTTCAGAGCGGATCCGTCTGCATTATATTGTTAAAACATTAAGTGTGAAAGTAGCCTCAGACGGATCCGTCCAGACTTTACATTGAAAGTCAATGGGGGACGGATCCGTTTGAAAATTGAGCCACAGTGTGTCATCTTCAAACGGATCCGTCCCCATTGACTTACATTATAAGTCTGGACAGATCCGCACGCCTCCGCACGGCCAGGCGGACACCCGAACATAACTTGAAGCGTCCCCATCACCATGGGAACGCCTCTATGTTAGAATATACTGTCGGATATGAGCTACATCGTGAAACTCATATCCGACAGTATATTCTAACACAGAGGCGTTCCCATGGTGATGGGGACGCTTCTAGTTAGAATATACTACAAACTGTGTACATGACTGCCCCCTGCTGCCTGGCAGCACCCGATCTCCTACAGGGGGCCGTGATCAGCACAATTAACTCCTCAGGTGCGGCACCTGAAGGGGTTAATTGTACTATCATATCCCCCTGTAAGAGATCAGGGCTGCCAGGCAGCAGGGGGCAGACCCCCCCCCTCCCCAGTTTGAATATCGTTAGTGGCACAGTGTGCGCCCACCATCGGGCCCCCCCCCTCTCTCTATTGTTATAAATCGTTGGTGGCACAGTGTGCGCCCACCATCACCCCCCCCCCCTCCCTCTATAGCAGTAACAACATTGGTGGCAGTGTGCGGCCTCCCATATACCCCCCCCCCCCCCCGATCATTGGTGGCAGCGTAGTTCCGATCGGAGTCCCAGTTTAATCGCTGGGGCTCCGATCGGTAACCATGGCAACCAGGAAGCTACTGCAGCCCTGGTTGCCATGGTTACTTAGCAATAGTACAACAGTAGAAGATTCATACTTACCTGCTTGCTGCTGCGATGTCTGTGTCCGGCCGGGAGCTCCTCCTACTGGTAAGTGACAGTTCTTTAGCAATGCGCCGCACAGACCTGTCACTTACCAGTAGGAGGAGCTCCCGGCCGGACACGAACATCGCAGCTGCCAACAGGTAAGTATGAATCTTCTACTATTGTACTATTGCTAAGTAACCATGGCAACCAGGACTGCAGTAGCGTCCTGGTTGCCATGGTTACCGATCGGAGCCCCAGCGATTAAACTGGGACTCCGATCGGAACCACGCTGCCACCAATGATCGGGGGGGGGGGGAGATGGGAGGCCGCACACTGCCACCAATGTTGCTACTGCTATAGAGGGAGGGGGGGGGCCGATGGGGGGTGCACACTGTGCCACCAACGATTTATTACAATAGAGGGAGGGAGGGGGGGCGATGGTGGGCGCACACTGTGCCACCAACGATTTATTACAATAGAGGGAGGGAGGGGGGGGCGATGGTGGGCGCACACTGTGCCACCAACGATTTCTAACAATAGAGGGAGGAAGGGGGGGCCCAATGGGGGGCGCACACTGTGCCACCAACGATATTCAAACTGGGGAGGGGGGGGGTCTGCCCCCTGCTGCCTGGCAGCCCTGATCTCTTACAGGGGGATATGATAGTACAATTAACCCCTTCAGGTGCGGCACCTGAGGAGTTAATTGTACGGATCACAGCCCCCTGTAAGAGATCGGGTGCTGCCAGGCAGCAGGGGGCAGTCATGTACACAGTTTGTAGTGCATTCTAACTAGAAGCGCCCCCATCACCATGGGAACGCCTCTGTGTTAGAATATACTGTCGGATATGAGTTTTCACGAAGTGAAAACTTAGATCTGAAAAAGCTTTTATGCAGACGGATCTTCGGATCCGTCTGTATGAAAGTAACCTACGGCCACGGATCACGGACACGGATGCCAATCTAGTGTGCATCCGTGTTCTTTCACGGACCCATTGACTTGAATGGGTCCGTGAACCGTTGTCCGTCAAAAAAATAGGACAGGTCATATTTTTTTGACGGACAGGATACACGGATCACGGCCTCGGCTGCAAAACGGTGCATTTTCCGATATTTCCACGGACCTATTGAAAGTCAATTGGTCCGCGAAAAAAAAACGGAAAACGGCACAACGGCCACGGATGCACACAACGGTCGTGTGCATGAGGCCTTACTCTGCGGCACATTCACTAAAGTGCTTGCACCTGTTTTTAGACTAAAAATGCTGTTTTAGGCCATCTTCACCTTCAGTGTTCGGTCAGTGATTTCCATCAGTGATTTTAAGCCAAAACCAGGTGCGGCTCTAAACACAGAACAGGAGCCGATCTCTCCCTTTTGGCCTCTTTCACATTACTGTATGGCTATGGATGCCGCTGGGGGCAGTGTTTTGCGGTCCGTTGTTCACGGTTCCGTTTTTCGTGATTTTCTGTGGACCCATTGACTTTAAATGGGTCCATTGAAAACTCGGCTAATGCACCGTTTGTCATCTGTGATCCGTGGTTCCAGTCCGTAAAAAAAATATAACCTGTCCTATTTTTTTCACGGAAAACTGTTCGCGGACCCATTCAAGTCAATGGGACCGTGAAAAAACGCGGAGGCACACAAGATTGACATCCGCGTCCGTTTTTTTTTTCCTTTCATTTGCATGGCAAACTTGACTTAGACTTTTCTTTTACTTTCCTTTATGTCCGGTGGTCCTCCAAAAATAAAGGATGACACACGGAAACAAAAACGGAAACAGATCACGAAACAACGGAACCCCATTTTGCGGAACGGAACACGACAACGGTTGTGTGCATGAGGCCTAAGTCTGTGATTGCCGCCCCCCCCCCTCCCCCCATATAATGCTGCTTTTCAGATCCCTTTGTGTTGTGCTGCCTGAAGAACGTTGAGGAAAGTCTAAATTTTCTTACCGAAATGTATCTTTCCTCGAGTCCAAAGGCAGCACATACAGTATATCTCTCCCTGAAAAAGACATGTCTGCCTGGTGGGTGACGGGAAGAGCAAGACATTAACCCTTTGTGTGCGCTGCCTTTAGACTCAAGTAAAGATACATTTCAGTAAGCAAATTTAGGCTTTATCTGCTTTTGGACCAAACACGCCCGTTGAAGTCTGTGGGTCCATTAAAATTCACGGATGACATCTGTGTTTGGCCTGTCCATGGAATACAGATGACACACGGAGGACGCACGGACCTGAGCAGCGTCCATGGAATACAGATGACACACGGAGGACGCACGGACCTGAGCAGCGTCCATGGAATACAGATGACACACGGAGGACGCACGGACCTGAGCAGCGTCCATGGAATACAGATGACACACGGAGGACGCACGGACCTGAGCAGCGTCCATGGAATACAGATGACACACAGAGGACGCACAGACCTGAGCAGCGTCCATGGAATACAGATGACACACGGAGGGCGCACGGACCTGAGCAGCGTCCATGGAATACAGATGACACACGGAGGACGCACAGACCTGAGCAGCGTCCATGGAATACAGATGACACACGGAGGACGCACGGACCTGAGCAGCGTCCATGGAATACAGATGACACCCGGAGGACGCGCGGACCTGAGCAGCGTCCATGGAATACAGATGACACACGGAGGACGCACTTCAACTGAGCAGCGTCCATGGAATACAGATGACACACGGAGGACGCTCGGACCTGAGCAGGGTCCATGGAATACAGATGACACACGGAGGACGCACGGACCTGAGCAGCGTCCATGGAATACAGATGACACACGGAGGACGCACAGACCTGAGCAGCGTCCATGGAATACAGATGACACACGGAGGACGCACGGACCTGAGCAGCGTCCATGGAATACAGATGACACACGGAGGACGCACGGACCTGAGCAGCGTCCATGGAATACAGATGACACACGGAGGACGCACAGACCTGAGCAGCGTCCATGGAATACAGATGACACACGGAGGACGCACGGACCTGAGCAGCGTCCATGGAATACAGATGACACACGGAGGACGCACGGACCTGAGCAGCGTCCATGGAATACAGATGACACACGGAGGACGCACGGACCTGAGCAGCGTCCATGGAATACAGATGACACACGGAGGACGCGCGGACCTGAGCAGCGTCCATGGAATACAGATGACACACGGAGGACGCACGGACCTGAGCAGCGTCCATGGAATACAGATGACACACGGAGGACGCACGGACCTGAGCAGCGTCCATGGAATACAGATGACACACGGAGGACGCACGGACCTGAGCAGCGTCCATGGAATACAGATGACCACGCGGAGGACGCACGGACCTGAGCAGCGTCCATGGAATACAGATGACACGCGGAGGACGCGCGGACCTGAGCAGCGTCCATGGAATACAGATGACACGCGGAGGACGCGCGGACCTGCGCAGCGTCCATGGAATACAGATGACACACGGAGGACGCGCGGACCTGAGCAGCGTCCATGGAATACAGATGACACACGGAGGACGCGCGGACCTGAGCAGCGTCCATGGAATACAGATGACACACGGAGGACGCGCGGACCTGAGCAGCGTCCATGGAATACAGATGACACACGGAGGACGCACGGACCTGAGCAGCGTCCATGGAATACAGATGACACACGGAGGACGCACGGACCTGAGCAGCGTCCATCGGAATACAGATGACACACGGAGGACGCACGGACCTGAGCAGCGTCCATGGAATACAGATGACACACGGAGGACGCACGGACCTGAGCAGCGTCCATGGAATCACAGATGACACACGGAGGACGCACGGACCTGAGCAGCGTCATGGAATACAGATGACACCGGAGGACGCACGGACCTGAGCAGCGTCCATGGAATACAGATGACACACGGAGGACGCACGGACCTGAGCAGCGTCCATGGAATACAGATGACACACGGAGGACGCAACGGGTGGGGGGGGACCCCCCTGAGCAGCGTCCATGGAATACAGATGACCACGGAGGACGCACGGACCTGAGCAGCGTCCATGGAATACAGATGACACACGGAGGACGCGCGGACCTGAGCAGCGTCCATGGAATACAGATGACACACGGAGGAACGCACGGAACCTGAGCAGCGTCCATGGAATCCAGATGACACACGGAGGACGCGCGGACCTGAGCAGCGTCCATGGAATACAGATGACACACGGAGGACGCACGGACCTGAGCAGCGTCCATGGAATACAGATGACACGACGGAGGACGCGCGGACCTGGAGCAGCGTCCATAGAATACAGATGACACGCGGAGGACGCGCGGACCTGAGCAGCGTCCATGGAATACAGATGACACGCGGAGGACGCGCGGACCTGAGCAGCGTCCATGGAATACAGATGACACGCGGAGGACGCAGCGGACCTGAGCAGCGTCCATGGAATACAGATGACACACGGAGGACGCGCGGACCTGAGCAGCGTCCATAGAATACAGATGACACGGAGGCGCGCGGACCTGAGCAGCGTCCATGGAATACAGATGACACACGGAGGACGCGCGGACCTGAGCAGCGCTCCATGGAATACAGATGACACGCGGAGGACGGCACGGACCTGAGCAGCGTCCATGGAATACAGATGACACGGGAGGACGCGCGGACCTGAGCAGCGTCCATGGAATACAGATGACACACGGAGGACGCACGGACCTGAGCAGCGTCCATGGAATACAGATAACAACACGGAGGACGCACGGACCTGAGCAGCGTCCAGTGGAATACAGATGACACACGGAGGACGCACGGACCTGAGCAGCGTCCATGGAATACAGATGACACACGGAGGACGCACGGACCTGAGCAGCGTCCATGGAATACAGATGACACACGGAGGACGCACGGACCTGAGCAGCGTCCATGGAATACAGATGACACACGGAGGACGCACGGACCTGAGCAGCGTCCATGGAATACAGATGACACACGGAGGACGCACGGACCTGAGCAGCGTCCATGGAATACAGATGACACACGGAGGACGCACGGACCTGAGCAGCGTCCATGGAATACAGATGACACACGGAGGACGCACGGACCTGAGCAGCGTCCATGGAATACAGATGACACACGGAGGACGCACGGACCTGAGCAGCGTCCAGTGGAATACAGATGACACACGGAGGACGCACGGACCTGAGCAGCGTCCATGGAATACAGATGACACACGGAGGACGCACGGACCTGAGCAGCGTCCATGGAATACAGATGACAGCACGGAGGACGCACGGAACCTGAGCAGTCGTCCATGGAATACAGATGACACACGGAGGACGCACGGACCTGAGCAGCGTCCATGGAATACAGATGACACACGGAGGACGCACGGACCTGAGCAGCGTCCAGGGATACAGATGACACGCGGAGGACGCACGGACCTGAGCAGCGTCCATGGAATACAGATGACACACGGAGGACGCACGGACCTGAGCAGCGTCCTGGAATACAGATGACACACGGAGGGACGCACGGACCTGAGCAGCGTCCAATGGAATACAGATGACACACGGAGGACGCACGGACCTGAGGCAGGTCCATGGAATACAGATGACACACGGAGTACGCACGGACCTGAGCAGCGTCCATGAATACAGATGACACCAGGTAGACGGGACCTGAGCAGCGGGGAGGTGGACACACGGAGGACGCCTGGACCTGAGCAGCGCAAGGAATACAGATGACACACGGAGGACGCACGGACTGAGCAGCGTCCATGGAATACAGATGACACACGGAGGACGCACGGACCTGAGCAGCGTCCATGGAATACAGATGACACACGGAGGACACACGGACCTGAGCAGCGTCCATGGAATACAGATGACACACGGAGGACGCACGGACCTGAGCAGCGTCCATGGAATACAGATGACACACGGAGGACGCACGGACCTGAGCAGCGTCCATGGAATACAGATGACACACGGAGGACGCACGGACCTGAGCAGCGTCCATTGGAATACAGATGACACACGGAGGACGCACGGACCTGAGCAGCGTCCATGGAATACAGATGACACCGGAGGGACGCACGGACCTGAGCAAGCGTCCATGGAATACAGATGACACACGGAGGACGCCGGACCTGAGCAGCGTCCATGGAATACAGATGACACACGGAGGACGCACGGACCTGAGCAGCGTCCATGGAATACAGATGACACACGGAGGACGCACGGACCTGAGCAGCGTCCATGGAATACAGATGACACACGGAGGACGCACGGACCTGAGCAGCGGTCCATGGAATACAGATGACACACGGAGGACGAGCACGGACCTGAGCAGCGTCCATGGAATACAGATGACACACGGAGGACGCACGGACCTGAGCAGCGTCCATGGAATACAGATGACACACGGAGGACGCACGGACCTGAGCAGCGTCCATAGGAATACAGATGACACACGGAGGACGCGTACGGACTGAGCAGCGTCCATGGAATACAGATGACACACGGAGGACGCACGGACCTGAGCAGCGTCCATGGAATACAGATGACACACGGAGGACGCACGGACCTGAGCAGCGTCCATGGAATACAGATGACACACGGAGGACGCACGGACCTGAGCAGCGTCCATGAATACAGATCGACACCGGAGGACGCACGGACTGAGCAGCGTCCATGGAATACAGATGACACACGGAGGACGCCCGGAGCCTGAGCAGCGTCCATGGAATACAGATGACACACGGAGGACGCGACGGACCTGAGCAGCGTCCATTGAATACAGATGACACACGGAGGACGCTACGGACCTGGAGCAGCGTCCCTATGGAATACAGATGACACACGGAGGACGCACGGACCTGAGCAGCGTCTATGTGAATACAGATGACACACGGAGGACGCCACGTGGACCTGAGCAGCGTCGAGGGAATAGCAGATGACACACGGAGGACGCACGGACCTGAGCAGCGTCCTGGAATACAGATGACACACGGAGGACGCACGGACCTGAGCAGCGTCCGTGGAATACAGATGACACACGGAGGACACACGGACCTGAGCAGCGTCCATGGAATACAGATGACACACGGATGGACACACGGACCTGAGCAGCGTCCGTGGAATACAGATGACACCCGGAGGACGCACGGACCTGAGCAGCGTCCATGGAATACAGATGACACGCGGATGGACGCGCGGACCTGAGCAGCGTCCATGGAATACAGATGACACACGGAGGACGCGCGGACCTGAGCAGCGTCCATAGAATACAGATGACACGCGGAGGACGCGCGGACCTGAGCAGCGTCCATGGAATACAGATGACACGCGGAGGACGCGCGGACCTGAGCAGCGTCCATGGAATACAGATGACACGCGGAGGACGCACGGACCTGAGCAGCGTCCATGGAATACAGATGACACGCGGAGGACGCGCGGACCTGAGCAGCGTCCATGGAATACAGATGACACGCGGAGGACGCGCGGACCTGAGCAGCGTCCATGGAATACAGATGACACACGGAGGACGCGCGGACCTGAGCAGCGTCCATAGAATACAGATGACACGCGGAGGACGCGCGGACCTGAGCAGCGTCCATGGAATACAGATGACACGCGGAGGACGCGCGGACCTGAGCAGCGTCCATGGAATACAGATGACACACGGAGAACGCACGGACCTGAGCAGCGTCCATGGAATACAGATGACACACGGAGGACGCACGGACCTGAGCAGCGTCCGTGGAATACAGATGACACACGGAGGACGCACGGACCTGAGCAGCGTCCGTGTAATACAGATGACACACGGAGGACGCACGGACCTGAGCAGCGTCCGTGGAATACAGATGACACACGGAGGACACACGTACCTGAGCAGCGTCCATGGAATACAGATGACACACGGAGGACGAACGGACCTGAGCAGCGTCCATGGAATACAGATGACACACGGAGGACGCACGGACCTGAGCAGCGTCCATGGAATACAGATGACACACGGAGGACGCACGGACCTGAGCAGCGTCCATGGAATACAGATGACACGCGGAGGACGCGCGGACCTGAGCAGCGTCCATGGAATACAGATGACACACGGAGGACGCACGGACCTGAGCAGCGTCCATGGAATACAGATGACACACGGAGGACGCACGGACCTGAGCAGCGTCCATGGAATACAGATGACACACGGAGGACGCACGGACCTGAGCAGCGTCCATGGAATACAGATGACACACGGAGGGTGCACGGACCTGAGCAGCGTCCATGGAATACAGATGACACACGGAGGACGCACGGACCTGAGCAGCGTCCATGGAATACAGATGACACACGGAGGACGCACGGACCTGAGCAGCGTCCATGGAATACAGATGACACACGGAGGACGCGCGGACCTGAGCAGCGTCCATGGAATACAGATGACACACGGAGGACGCACGGACCTGAGCAGCGTCCATGGAATACAGATGACACACGGAGGACACACGGACCTGAGCAGCGTCCATGGAATACAGATGACACACGGAGGACACACGGACCTGAGCAGCGTCCGTGGAATACAGATGACACACGGAGGACGCACGGACCTGAGCAGCATCCATGGAATACAGATGACACACGGAGGGCGCACGGACCTGAGCAGCGTCCATGGAATACAGATGACACACGGAGGACGCGCGGACCTGAGCAGCGTCCATGGAATACAGATGACACGCGGAGGACGCACGGACCTGAGCAGCGTCCATGGAATACAGATGACACGCGGAGGACGCACGGACCTGAGCAGCGTCCATGGAATACAGATGACACACGGAGGACACACGGACCTGAGCAGCGTCCATGGAATACAGATGACACACGGAGGACGCGCGGACCTGAGCAGCGTCCATGGAATACAGATGACGCACGGACCTGAGCAGCGTCTATGGAATACAGATGACACACGGAGGACGCACGGACCTGAGCAGCGTCCATGGAATACAGATGACACACGGAGGACGCACGGACCTGAGCAGCGTCCATGGAATACAGATGACACACGGAGGACGCACGGACCTGAGCAGCGTCCATGGAATACAGATGACACACGGAGGACGCACGGACCTGAGCAGCGTCCATGAAATACAGATGACACACGGAGGACGCACGGACCTGAGCAGCGTCCATGGAATACAGATGACACACGGAGGACGCACGGACCTGAGCAGCGTCCATGGAATACAGATGACACACGGAGGACGCACGGACCTGAGCAGCGTCCATGGAATACAGATGACACACGGAGGACGCACGGACCTGAGCAGCGTCCATGGAATACAGATGACACACGGAGGACTCACGGACCTGAGCAGCGTCCATGGAATACAGATGACACACGGAGGACGCACGGACCTGAGCAGCGTCCATGGAATACAGATGACACACGGAGGACGCACGGACCTGAGCAGCGTCCGTGGAATACAGATGACACACGGAGGACGCACGGACCTGAGCAGCGTCCGTGGAATACAGATGACACACGGAGGACGCACGGACCTGAGCAGCGTCCGTGGAATACAGATGACACACGGAGGACGCACGGACCTGAGCAGCGTCCATGGAATACAGATGACACACGGAGGACGCACGGACCTGAGCAGCGTCCGTGGAATACAGATGACACACGGAGGACGCACGGACCTGAGCAGCGTCCGTGGAATACAGATGACACCCGGAGGACGCACGGACCTGAGCAGCGTCCGTGGAATACAGATGACACACGGAGGACGCACGGACCTGAGCAGCGTCCGTGGAATACAGATGACACACGGAGGACGCACGGACCTGAGCAGCGTCCGTGGAATACAGATGACACCCGGAGGACGCACGGACCTGAGCAGCGTCCATGGAATACAGATGACACACAGAGGACGCACGGACCTGAGCAGCGTCCATGGAATACAGATGACACACGGAGGGACGCACGGACCTGAGCAGCGTCCATGGAATACAGATGACACACGGAGGACGCACGGACCTGAGCAGCGTCCGTGGAATACAGATGACACACGGAGGACGCACGGACCTGAGCAGCGTCCGTGGAATACAGATGACACACGGAGGACGCACGGACCTGAGCAGCGTCCGTGGAATACAGATGACACACGGAGGACGCACGGACCTGAGCAGCGTCCGTGGAATACAGATGACACACGGAGGACGCACGGACCTGAGCAGCGTCCATGAAATACAGATGACACACGGAGGACGCACGGACCTGAGCAGCGTCCATGGAATACAGATGACACACGGGGGACGCACGGACCTGAGCAGCGTCCATGGAATACAGATGACACACGGAGGACGCACGGACCTGAGCAGCGTTCATGGTATACAGATGACACACGGAGGACGCACGGACCTGAGCAGCGTCCATGGAATACAGATGACACACGGGGGACGCACGGACCTGAGCAGCGTCCATGGAATACAGATGACACACGGAGGACGCACGGACCTGAGCAGCGTCCATGGAATACAGATGACACACGGAGGACGCACGGACCTGAGCAGCGTCCATGGAATACAGATGACACACGGAGGACGCACGGACCTGAGCAGCGTCCATGGAATACAGATGACACACGGAGGACGCACGGACCTGAGCAGCGTCCGTGGAATACAGATGACACACGGAGGACGCACGGACCTGAGCAGCGTCCATGGAATACAGATGACACACGGAGGACGCACGGACCTGAGCAGCGTCCATGGAATACAGATGACACACGGAGGACGCACGGACCTGAGCAGCGTCCATGGAATACAGATGACACACGGAGGACGCGCGGACCTGAGCAGCGTCCATGGAATACAGATGACACACGGAGGACGCACGGACCTGAGCAGCGTCCATGGAATACAGATGACACGCGGAGGACGCACGGACCTGAGCAGCGTCCATGGAATACAGATGACACACGGAGGACACACGGACCTGAGCAGCGTCCATGGAATACAGATGACACACGGAGGACGCGCGGACCTGAGCAGCGTCCATGGAATACAGATGACGCACGGGACCTGAGCAGCGTCTATGGAATACAGATGACACACGGAGGACGCACGGACCTGAGCAGCGTCCATGGAATACAGATGACACGCGGAGGACGCACGGACCTGAGCAGCGTCCATGGAATACAGATGACACACGGAGGACACACGGACCTGAGCAGCGTCCATGGAATACAGATGACACACGGAGGACGCGCGGACCTGAGCAGCGTCCATGGAATACAGATGACGCACGGACCTGAGCAGCGTCTATGGAATACAGATGACACACGGAGGACGCACGGACCTGAGCAGCGTCCGTGGAATACAGATGACACACGGAGGACGCACGGACCTGAGCAGCGTCCGTGGAATACAGATGACACACGGAGGACGCACGGACCTGAGCAGCGTCCGTGGAATACAGATGACACACGGAGGACGCACGGACCTGAGCAGCGTCCATGGAATACAGATGACACACGGAGGACGCACGGACCTGAGCAGCGTCCGTGGAATACAGATGGACACACGGAGGACGCACGGACCTGAGCAGCGTCCGTGGAATACAGATGACACCCGGAGGACGCACGGACCTGAGCAGCGTCCGTGGAATACAGATGACACACGGAGGACGCACGGACCTGAGCAGCGTCCGTGGAATACAGATGACACACGGAGGACGCACGGACCTGAGCAGCGTCCGTGGAATACAGATGACACCCGGAGGACGCACGGACCTGAGCAGCGTCCATGGAATACAGATGACACACGGAGGACGCACGGACCTGAGCAGCGTCCATGGAATACAGATGACACACGGGGGACGCACGGACCTGAGCAGCGTCCATGGAATACAGATGACACACGGAGGACGCACGGACCTGAGCAGCGTCCATGGAATACAGATGACACACGGAGGACGCACGGACCTGAGCAGCGTCCATGGAATACAGATGACACACGGAGGACGCACGGACCTGAGCAGCGTCCAGGAATACAGATGACACCCGGAGGACGCACGGACCTGAGCAGCGTCCATGGAATACAGATGACACACGGAGGACGCACGGACCTGAGCAGCGTCCGTGGAATACAGATGACACACGGAGGACGCACGGACCTGAGCAGCGTCCATGGAATACAGATGACACACGGAGGACGCACGGACCTGAGCAGCGTCCATGGAATACAGATGACACACGGAGGACGCACGGACCTGAGCAGCGTCCATGGAATACAGATGACACACGGAGGACGCGCGGACCTGAGCAGCGTCCATGGAATACAGATGACACACGGAGGACGCACGGACCTGAGCAGCGTCCATGGAATACAGATGACACGCGGAGGACGCACGGACCTGAGCAGCGTCCATGGAATACAGATGACACACGGAGGACACACGGACCTGAGCAGCGTCCATGGAATACAGATGACACACGGAGGACGCGCGGACCTGAGCAGCGTCCATGGAATACAGATGACGCACGGACCTGAGCAGCGTCTATGGAATACAGATGACACACGGAGGACGCACGGACCTGAGCAGCGTCCATGGAATACAGATGACACGCGGAGGACGCACGGACCTGAGCAGCGTCCATGGAATACAGATGACACACGGAGGACACACGGACCTGAGCAGCGTCCATGGAATACAGATGACACACGGAGGACGCGCGGACCTGAGCAGCGTCCATGGAATACAGATGACGCACGGACCTGAGCAGCGTCTATGGAATACAGATGACACACGGAGGACGCACGGACCTGAGCAGCGTCCGTGGAATACAGATGACACACGGAGGACGCACGGACCTGAGCAGCGTCCGTGGAATACAGATGACACACGGAGGACGCACGGACCTGAGCAGCGTCCGTGGAATACAGATGACACACGGAGGACGCACGGACCTGAGCAGCGTCCATGGAATACAGATGACACACGGAGGACGCACGGACCTGAGCAGCGTCCGTGGAATACAGATGACACACGGAGGACGCACGGACCTGAGCAGCGTCCGTGGAATACAGATGACACCCGGAGGACGCACGGACCTGAGCAGCGTCCGTGGAATACAGATGACACACGGAGGACGCACGGACCTGAGCAGCGTCCGTGGAATACAGATGACACACGGAGGACGCACGGACCTGAGCAGCGTCCGTGGAATACAGATGACACCCGGAGGACGCACGGACCTGAGCAGCGTCCATGGAATACAGATGACACACAGAGGACGCACGGACCTGAGCAGCGTCCATGGAATACAGATGACACACGGAGGACGCACGGACCTGAGCAGCGTCCATGGAATACAGATGACACACGGAGGACGCACGGACCTGAGCAGCGTCCGTGGAATACAGATGACACACGGAGGACGCACGGACCTGAGCAGCGTCCGTGGAATACAGATGACACACGGAGGACGCACGGACCTGAGCAGCGTCCGTGGAATACAGATGACACACGGAGGACGCACGGACCTGAGCAGCGTCCATGAAATACAGATGACACACGGAGGACGCACGGACCTGAGCAGCGTCCATGGAATACAGATGACACACGGGGGACGCACGGACCTGAGCAGCGTCCATGGAATACAGATGACACACGGAGGACGCACGGACCTGAGCAGCGTCCATGGAATACAGATGACACACGGAGGACGCACGGACCTGAGCAGCGTCCATGGAATACAGATGACACACGGGGGACGCACGGACCCTGAGCAGCGTCCATGGAATACAGATGACACACGGAGGACGCACGGACCTGAGCAGCGTCCATGGAATACAGATGACACACGGAGGACGCACGGACCTGAGCAGCGTCCATGGAATACAGATGACACACGGAGGACGCACGGACCTGAGCAGCGTCCATGGAATACAGATGACACCCGGAGGACGCACGGACCTGAGCAGCGTCCATGGAATACAGATGACACACGGAGGACGCACGGACCTGAGCAGCGTCCGTGGAATACAGATGACACACGGAGGACGCACGGACCTGAGCAGCGTCCATGGAATACAGATGACACGCGGAGGACGCACGGACCTGAGCAGAGTCCGTGGAATACAGATGACACACGGAGGACGCACGGACCTGAGCAGCGTCCATGGAATACAGATGACACACGGAGGACGCGCGGACCTGAGCAGCGTCCATGGAATACAGATGACACACGGAGGACGCGCGGACCTGAGCAGCGTCCATGGAATACAGATGACACACGGAGGACGCGCGGACCTGAGCAGCGTCCTTGGAATACAGATGACACACGGAGGACACACGTACCTGAGCAGTGTCCATGGAATACAGATGACACACGGAGGACGCACGGACCTGAGCAGCGTCCATGGAATACAGATGACACACGGAGGACGCACGGACCTGAGCAGCGTCCATGGAATACAGATGACACACGGACCTGAGCAGCGTCCATGGAATACAGATGACACACGGAGGACGCACGGACCTGAGCAGCGTCCATGGAATACAGATGACACACGGAGGACGCACGGACCTGAGCAGCGTCCATGGAATACAGATGACACACGGAGGACGCACGGACCTGAGCAGCGTCCGTGGAATACAGATGACACATGGAGACGCACGGACCTGAGCAGCGTCCGTGGAATACAGATGACACACGGAGGACGCACGGACCTGAGCAGCGTCCGTGGAATACAGATGACACACGGAGGACGCACGGACCTGAGCAGCGTCCATGGAATACAGATGACACACGGAGGGCGCACGGACCTGAGCAGCGTCCATGGAATACAGATGACACACGGAGGACGCACGGACCTGAGCAGCGTCCATGGAATACAGATGACACACGGAGGACGCACGAACCTGAGCAGCGTCCATGGAATACAGATGACACACGGAGGACGCGCGGACCTGAGCAGCGTCCATGGAATACAGATGACACACGGAGGACGCACGGACCTGAGCAGCGTCCATGGAATACAGATGACACACGGAGGACGCACGGACCTGAGCAGCGTCCATGGAATACAGATGACACACGGAGGACGCACGGACCTGAGCAGCGTCCATGGAATACAGATGACACACGGAGGACGCGCGGACCTGAGCAGCGTCCATGGAATACAGATGACACACGGAGGACGCACGGACCTGAGCAGCGTCCATGGAATACAGATGACACACGGAGGACGCACGGACCTGAGCAGCGTCCATGGAATACAGATGACACGCGGAGGACGCACGGACCTGAGCAGCGTCCATGGAATACAGATGACACGCGGAGGACGCACGGACCTGAGCAGCGTCCATGGAATACAGATGACACGCGGAGGACGCACGGACCTGAGCAGCGTCCATGGAATACAGATGACACGCGGAGGACGCACGGACCTGAGCAGCGTCCATGGAATACAGATGACACGCGGAGGACGCACGGACCTGAGCAGCGTCCATGGAATACAGATGACACGCGGAGGACGCACGGACCTGAGCAGCGTCCATGGAATACAGATGACACACGGAGGACGCACGAACCTGAGAAGCGTCCATGGAATACAGATGACACACGGAGGACGCACGGACCTGAGCAGCGTCCGTGGAATACAGATGACACGCGGAGGACGCACGGACCTGAGCCGCGTCCATGGAATACAGATGACACGCGGAGGACGCACGGACCTGAGCAGCGTCCATGGAATACAGATGACACACGGAGGACGCACGGACCTGAGCAGCGTCCATGGAATACAGATGACACACGGAGGACGCACGGACCTGAGCAGCGTCCATGGAATACAGATGACACACGGAAACGCACGGACCTCAGCAGCGTCCATGGAATACAGATGACACACGGAGGACGCACGGACCTGAGCAGCGTCCATGGAATACAGATGACACACGGAGGACGCACGGACCTGAGCAGCGTCCATGGAATACAGATGACACACGGAGGGCGCACGGACCTGAGCAGCGTCCATGGAATACAGATGACACACGGAGGACGCACGGACCTGAGCAGCGTCCATGGAATACAGATGACACACGGAGGACGCACGGACCTGAGCAGCGTCCATGGAATACAGATGACACACGGAGGACGCGCGGACCTGAGCAGCATCCATGGAATACAGATGACACACGGAGGACGCACGGACCTGAGCAGCGTCCATGGTATACAGATGACACACGGAGGACACACGGACCTGAGCAGCGTCCATGGAATACAGATGACACACGGAGGACACACGGACCTGAGCAGCGTCCGTGGAATACAGATGACACACGGAGGACGCACGGACCTGAGCAGCGTCCATGGAATACAGATGACACAAGGAGGACGCACGGACCTGAGCAGCGTCCATGGAATACAGATGACACACGGAGGACTCACGGACCTGAGCAGCGTCCATGGAATACAGATGACACACGGAGGACGCATGGACCTGAGCAGCGTCCATGGAATACAGATGACACACGGAGGGCGCACGGACCTGAGCAGCGTCCATGGAATACAGATGACACACGGAGGACGCGCGGACCTGAGCAGCGTCCATGGAATACAGATGACACGCGGAGGACGCACGGACCTGAGCAGCGTCCATGGAATACAGATGACACGCGGAGGACGCACGGACCTGAGCAGCGTCCATGGAATACAGATGACACACGGAGGACACACGGACCTGAGCAGCGTCCATGGAATACAGATGACACACGGAGGACGCGCGGACCTGAGCAGCGTCCATGGAATACAGATGACGCACGGACCTGAGCAGCGTCTATGGAATACAGATGACACACGGAGGACGCACGGACCTGAGCAGCGTCCATGGAATACAGATGACACACGGAGGACGCGCGGACCTGAGCAGCGTCCATGGAATACAGATGACACACGGAGGACGCACGGACCTGAGCAGCGTCCATGGAATACAGATGACACACGGAGGACGCACGGACCTGAGCAGCGTCCATGGAATACAGATGACACACGGAGGACGCACGGACCTGAGCAGCGTCCATGGAATACAGATGACACACGGAGGACGCACGGACCTGAGCAGCGTCCATGGAATACAGATGACACACGGAGGACGCCGGACCTGAGCGCGTCCATGGAATACAGATGACACACGGAGGACGCACGGACCTGAGCAGCGTCCATGGAATACAGATGACACACGGAGGACTCACGGACCTGAGCAGCGTCCATGGAATACAGATGACACACGGAGGACGCACGGACCTGAGCAGCGTCCATGGAATACAGATGACACACGGAGGACGCACGGACCTGAGCAGCGTCCATGGATACAGATGACACACGGAGGACGCACGGACCTGAGCAGCGTCCATGGAATACAGATGGACACCGGAGGACGCACAGACCTGAGCAGCGTCCGTGGAATACAGATGACACACGGAGGACGCACGGACCTGAGCAGCGTCCATGGAATACAGATGACACACGGAGGACGCACGGACCTGAGCAGCGTCCATGGAATACAGATGACACACGGAGGACGCACGGACCTGAGCAGCGTCCATGGAATACAGATGACACACGGAGGACGCACGGACCTGAGCAGCGTCCATGGAATACAGATGACACACGGAGGACGCACGGACCTGAGCAGCGTCCATGGAATACAGATGACACACGGAGGACGCACGGACCTGAGCAGCGTCCATGGAATACAGATGACACACGGAGGACGCACGGACCTGAGCAGCGTCCGTGGAATACAGATGACACCCGGAGGACGCACGGACCTGAGCAGCGTCCGTGGAATACAGATGACACACGGAGGACGCACGGACCTGAGCAGCGTCCATGGAATACAGATGACACACGGAGGACGCACGGACCTGAGCAGCGTCCATGGAATACAGATGACACACGGAGGACGCACGGACCTGAGCAGCGTCCATGGAATACAGATGACACACAGAGGACGCACGGACCTGAGCAGCGTCCATGGAATACAGATGACACACGGAGGACGCGCGGACCTGAGCAGCGTCCATGGAATACAGATGACACACGGAGGACGCACGGACCTGAGCAGCGTCCATGGAATACAGATGACACCCGGAGGACGCACGGACCTGAGCAGCGTCCATGGAATACAGATGACACACGGAGGACGCACGGACCTGAGCAGCGTCCATGGAATACAGATGACACACGGAGGACGCACGGACCTGAGCAGCGTCCATGGAATACAGATGACACACGGAGGACGCACGGACCTGAGCAGCGTCCATGGAATACAGATGACACACGGAGGACGCACGGACCTGAGCAACGTCCATGGAATACAGATGACACACGGAGGACGCACGGACCTGAGCAGCGTCCATGGAATACAGATGACACACGGAGGACGCACGGACCTGAGCAGCGTCCATGGAATACAGATGACACACGGAGGACGCGCGGACCTGAGCAGCGTCCATGGAATACAGATGACACACGGAGGACGCGCGGACCTGAGCAGCGTCCATGGAATACAGATGACACACGGAGGACGCACGGACCTGAGCAGCGTCCATGGAATACAGATGACACACGGAGGACGCACGGACCAAACACAGATCCTTCACAGATAAAACACAAACATACAGTATATTTTTTTCGGGAACATCAAATGGACACAGAGATGTGAAGGAGGCATCATGTGTCCTGCAGAAAGGTCCTCAGCTGTGGCCGGTTCTGTCACGTGTTATGTCTCCTGCCTATATATTCCGCGGCGCTTTACAGACATTGGGGGAGATTTATCAAAACTGGTGGAAAGTAAAACTGACTTAGATTTTATCTTCCAAAGGAGCAAAATGTTTAAATCTGGAATCTGATTTGTTGCTATGGGCGATAAGCCAGTTCTGCTTTCGACCACTTTTGATAAAATTCCCCCATTGTCGTCCCCCAGTGTCCCCAGTGCGGCTCAGAATCCCTATCAGTATGGTGGAGGAGAGGAAAGACACAGAAACACGGAAAGAACATACAAACTACATGTAGATGTTATCACTAGACGGATATATCATCTCTACCCTCCCTCCAGTCTTCTCTGACATACAGTCCCATGTAAATAACATCCCTCCCTCCAGTCTTCTGTAACATACAGTCCCATGTAAATAACATCCCTACCCCAGTCTTCTAGAACATACAGTCCCATGTATATCCCCCAGCTTGGTAACAGCTGCAGGAGGCCCCTCCTAATAACCCGGTGCCTCCTCCATCTTCCCTCTTCCTCAGCTGTTCTTCTCCTCACTGTCCTGTCAACTCAGCAGCCGGAGACATGGAGGGGGGGGGCTCCACTGCTCAGTTACCGCCCCTCCCCCTCACTGTCCCGCCCCATTTCCCGCCCCCTCTTTCTTAAGGTGGAGAAGAAGAGTTTAGAAGAATCCGCTTCTCTTTGGCTCAGTGTCCGGCGCCATCACTATTCTACAGCCTCCTGCACAGAGCACCCCCCGAACTGCTCCAGAGGTAAGTGCTCCTGTGTGAGGTCTGTACTGTGTGTATGTAATATGTGTGAGGTATGTACCGTGTGTATGTAATATGTGTGAGGTATGTACTTTGTGTATGTAATATGTGTGAGGCAGGGGTCAAGTCCTGGGAAAAAAAGTGTGGGAACTCACCCAAGATCCACTGCAACCCCCCCCCCCCCTCCAAAAAATAAAAAAGCACAGAAAATCTAGCATGCTGTAATTTGTGCCGCTGCGGACTAAAAAAATAAATAAAAAAAATAACACTTTTAGAAAAGTTTGTCCTGGGATTCGATCTCATGACCTCTACACAGCAGAAGCAAGGCATATGCCCTCACAGCTATGAAAGCTGTCTAGCTTGTTACTTTAAAAAAAAAATATATAAGACTTCTACTGTAGGTAACTTTGCCCACTGTGTATGGATGTAGCAGAGCTGGGTGTGTTGGGGCAGCTGTCATGTGTATGGTTGTACACTAGGTATCAGTACACTAGGTATCAGTAGAAGTATCAGAAAAAAAAAAAAAACACTTTTAGAAAAGTTTGTCCTGGGATTCGAACTCATGACCTCTACACATTACAGGCAAGGCATTTACCCTCACAGCCATAAAAGCTGTTGAGGTAGTTGCTTAAAAAAAAAAAAACTAAGACTTCCACTTATACCTAGTGTACTGATACCTAGTGTACAACCATACACGTGACAGCTGCCCCAACACACCCAGCTCTGCTACATCCTTACACAGTGGGCAGCTGTCATGTGTATGGTTGTACACTAGGTATCAGTAAACTAGGTATCAGTAGAAGTCTTATAAAAAAAAAAAAACACTTTTAGAAAAGTTTGCCTTGGGATTCGAACTCATGACCTCTACACATCAGAGGCAAGGCATTTACCCTCACAGCCATAAAAGCTGTCTAGGTAGCTGCTTAAAAAAAAAAAAAATAAGACTTCTACTTATACCTAGTGTACTGATACCTAGTGTACTGATACCTAGTGTACAACCATACACATGACAGCTGCCCCAACACACCCAGCTCTGCTACATCCATACACAGTGGGCAGCTGTCATGTGTATGGTTGTACACTAGGTATCAGTACACTAGGTATAAGTAGAAGTCTTATTTTTTTTTTTTTTTTTTTAAGCAACTACCTAAACAGCTTTCATGGCTGTGAGGTTAAATGCCTTCCTCTGATGTGTAGAGGTTGTGAGTTCGAATCCCAGGACAAACTTTTCTAAAAGACATTCTAAATGATCTCGTAGTGAAGGAGATTATGTCATTAGGGGGCGGGGCGCCATGAGAGGAGTCGCAGGCAGCGGCACCGCACAGACAGCTTCCTCTCAACTGAAGCCGCCCCTCCTCCCTTAACCTGCCCTGCACAGTGCGCTCCGTCTCCCCCTGTGAATCTGATTCAGCCGTGTTCTCCTGACTTGAGGCTGAAAGGGAACGGCGTTCCTGCCATGAAAAAAGTGCAGGAACGCCGTTCCCATGCGTTCCCCCTCCACTCGACCCCTGGTGTGAGGTATGTACCGTGTGTATGTAATATGTGTGAGGTGTGTACTGTGTGTATGTAATATGTGTGAGGTGTGTACTGTGTGTATGTAATATGTGTGAGGTATGTACTGTATGTATGTAATATGTGTGAGGTATGTAATATGTGTGAGGTGTGTAATATGTGTGAGGTATGTACTGTGTGTATGTAATATGTGTGAGGTATGTACTGTGTGTATGTAATATGTGTGAGGTATGTACTGTGTGTATGTAATATGTGTGAGGTATGTACTGTGTGTGTGTAATATGTGTGAGGTATGTACTGTATGTATGTAATATGTGTGAGGTATGTACTGTGTGTATGTAATATGTGTGAGGTGTGTACTGTGTGTATGTAATATGTGTGAGGTGTGTACTGTGGGTATGTAATATGTGTGAGGTGTGTACTGTGTGTATGTAATATGTGTGAGGTGTGTACTGTGGGTATGTAATATGTGTGAGGTGTGTACTGTGTGTATGTAATATGTGTGAGGTGTGTACTGTGTGTATGTAATATGTGTGAAGTGTGTACTGTGTGTATGTAATATGTACTGTGTGTATGTAATATGTGTGAGGTGTGTACTGTGTGTATGTAATATGTGTGAGGTATATACTGTGTGTATGTAATATGTGTGAGGTATGTACTGTGTGTGTGTAATATGTGTGAGGTATGTACTGTGTGTATGTAATATGTGTGAGGTATGTACTGTGTGTATGTAATATGTGTGAGGTGTGTACTGTGTGTATGTAATATGTGTGAGGTATATACTGTGTGTATGTAATATGTGTGAGGTATGTACTGTATGTATGTAATATGTGTGAGGTATGTACTGTGTGTATGTAATATGTGTGAGGTGTGTACTGTGTGTATGTAATATGTGTGAGGTGTGTACTGTGTGTATGTAATATGTGTGAGGTGTGTACTGTGGGTATGTAATATGTGTGAGGTATGTACTGTGTGTATGTAATATGTGTGAGGTGTGTACTGTGTGTATGTAATATGTGTGAAGTGTGTACTGTGTGTATGTAATATGTACTGTGTGTATGTAATATGTGTGAAGTGTGTACTGTGTGTATGTAATATGTGTGAGGTATGTACTGTGTGTATGTAATATGTGTGAGGTATGTACTGTGTGTGTGTAATATGTGTGAGGTATGTACTGTGTGTATGTAATATGTGTGAGGTATATACTGTGTGTATGTAATATGTGTGAGGTATGTACTGTGTGTATGTAATATGTGTGAGGTATATACTGTGTGTATGTAATATGTGTGAGGTATGTACTGTGTGTGTGTAATATGTGTGAGGTATGTACTGTGTGTATGTAATATGTGTGAGGTATGTACTGTGTGTATGTAATATGTGTGAGGTGTGTACTGTGTGTATGTAATATGTGTGAGGTATATACTGTGTGTATGTAATATGTGTGAGGTATGTACTGTATGTATGTAATATGTGTGAGGTATGTACTGTGTGTATGTAATATGTGTGAGGTGTGTACTGTGTGTATGTAATATGTGTGAGGTGTGTACTGTGTGTATGTAATATGTGTGAGGTGTGTACTGTGTGTATGTAATATGTGTGAGGTATGTACTGTGTGTATGTAATATGTGTGAGGTGTGTACTGTGTGTATGTAATATGTGTGAAGTGTGTACTGTGTGTATGTAATATGTACTGTGTGTATGTAATATGTGTGAAGTGTGTACTGTGTGTATGTAATATGTGTGAGGTATGTACTGTGTGTATGTAATATGTGTGAGGTATGTACTGTGTGTGTGTAATATGTGTGAGGTATGTACTGTGTGTATGTAATATGTGTGAGGTATATACTGTGTGTATGTAATATGTGTGAGGTATGTACTGTGTGTATGTAATATGTGTGAGGTGTGTACTGTGTGTATGTAATATGTGTGAGGTATATACTGTGTGTATGTAATATGTGTGAGGTATGTACTGTGTGTATGTAATATGTGTGAGGTATGTACTGTGTGTATGTGATATGTGTGAGGTATGTACTGTGTGTATGTAATATGTGTGAGGTGTGTACTGTGTGTATGTAATATGTGTGAGGTGTGTACTGTGTGTATGTAATATGTGTGAAGTGTGTACTGTGTGTATGTAATATGTGTGAGGTATGTACTGTGTGTGTGTAATATGTGTGAAGTGTGTACTGTGTGTGTGTAATATGTGTGAGGTGTGTACTGTGTGTATGTAATATGTGTGAGGTATGTACTGTGTGTATGTAATATGTGTGAGGTATGTACTGTGTGTATGTAATATGTGTGAGGTATGTACTGTGTGTATGTAATATGTGTGAGGTATGTACTGTGTGTGTGTAATATGTGTGAAGTGTGTACTGTGTGTATGTAATATGTGTGAGGTATGTACTGTGTGTATGTAATATGTGTGAGGTATGTACTGTGTGTGTGTAATATGTGTGAGGTATATACTGTGTGTATGTAATATGTGTGAGGTATATACTGTGTGTATGTAATATGTGTGAGGTATGTACTGTGTGTATGTAATATGTGTGAGGTGTGTACTGTGTGTATGTAATATGTGTGAGGTATATACTGTGTGTATGTAATATGTGTGAGGTATGTACTGTGTGTATGTAATATGTGTGAGGTATGTACTGTGTGTATGTGATATGTGTGAGGTATGTACTGTATGTATGTAATATGTGTGAGGTATGTACTGTGTGTATGTAATATGTGTGAGGTGTGTACTGTGTGTATGTAATATGTGTGAAGTGTGTACTGTGTGTATGTAATATGTGTGAGGTATGTACTGTGTGTGTGTAATATGTGTGAAGTGTGTACTGTGTGTATGTAATATGTGTGAGGTGTGTACTGTGTGTATGTAATATGTGTGAGGTATGTACTGTGTGTGTGTAATATGTGTGAAGTGTGTACTGTGTGTATGTAATATGTGTGAGGTATGTACTGTGTGTATGTAATATGTGTGAGGTATGTACTGTGTGTATGTAATATGTGTGAGGTATGTACTGTGTGTATGTAATATGTGTGAAGTGTGTACTGTGTGTATGTAATATGTGTGAGGTATGTACTGTGTGTATGTAATATGTGTGAGGTATGTACTGTGTGTATGTAATATGTGTGAGGTATGTACTGTGTGTATGTAATACAGTCATGTGAAAAAATTAGGACACCCTTTGAAAGCATGTGTTTTTTTGTAACATTTTTAATAAAAGGTTATTTCATCTCCGTTTCAACAATACAGAGAGATTAAAGTAATCCGACTAAACAAAGAAAACTGAAGAAAAGTCTTTTCAAGATCTTCTGTAAATGTCATTCTACAAAAATGCCTATTCTAACTAAGGAAAAAGATAGGACACCCTTGCCCCTAATAGCGAGTGTTACCTCCTTTGGCTGAAATAACTGCAGTGAGACGGTTCTTGTAGCCATCTACCAGTCTTCGACATCGGTCTGAGGAAATTTTACCCCACTCCTCAATGCAGAACTTTTTCAGCTGTGAGATGTTTGAGGGGTTTCTTGCACGTACAGCCCTTTTCAAGTCACCCCACAGCATCTCAATGGGATTCAAATCTGGACTTTGACTTGGCCATTCCAGGACTCTCCATTTCTTCTTTTTCAGCCAATCTTTGGTTGATTTACTAGTATGTTTTGGGTCATTGTCATGTTGCATGGTCCAGTTCCGCTTCAGCTTTAATTTTCTAACTGATGGTCTCACATGTTCTTCAAGCACCTTCTGATACACAGTAGAATTCATCGTGGATTCTATGATGGTGAGCTGACCAGGTCCTGCTGCAGCAAAGCAGCCCCAAACCATGACACTTCCACCTCCATGCTTCACAGTTGGTATGAGGTTCTTTTCTTGGAATGCTGTGTTTGGTTTACGCCAAACATGTCCTCTGCTGTTGTGTCCAAATAATTCAATTTTGGACTCATCTGTCCAAAGAACATTATTCCAGAAGTCCTGGTCTTTGTCAACTTTATCTCTGGCAAATTTCAGTCTGGCCTCGATGTTTCTCTTGGAAAGCAAAGGTTTCCTCCTTGCACACCTCCCATGCAAGTTAAACTTGTACAGTCTCTTTCTGATTGTAGAGGCATGTACTTCTACATCAACAGTAGCCAGAGCCTGCTGTAGTTCTCGAGATGACACTTTAGGGTTTTTGGAGACCTCTTTTAGCATCTTGCGGTCTGCTCTTGGGGTGAACTTGCTGGGGCGACCAGTCCTGGGCATGTTGGCAGTTGTTTTGAAAGCCCTCCACTTGTAGACTATCTTCCGGACAGTGGAATGGCTGATTTCAAAATCTTTTGAGATCTTTTTAAATCCCTTCCCAGACTCATAGGCTGCTACAATCTTTTTTCTGAAGTCCTCTGACAGCTCTTTTGCTCTCACCATGGTGCTCACTCTCACTTCAACAGTCAGGAGCACACCAAACTAAATGTCTGAGGTTTAAATAGGGCAAGCCTCATTCAACATGCAGAGTAACGATCTACTAATTATGTGCACCTGGTGTGATATACCTGTGTGAGATCTGAGCCAATTTAAGAGGGAATACATGTGAGGGTGTCCTATCTTTTTCCTCAGTTAGAATAGGCATTTTTGTAGAATGACATTTACAGAAGATCTTGAAAAGACTTTTCTTCAGTTTTCTTTGTTTAGTCGGATTACTTTAATCTCTCTGTATTGTTGAAACGGAGATGAAATAACCTTTTATTAAAAATGTTACAAAAAACCACATGCTTTCAAAGGGTGTCCTAATTTTTTCACATGACTGTATGTGTGAGGTATGTACTGTGTGTATGTAATATGTGTGAGGTGTGTACTGTGTGTATGTAATATGTGTGAGGTATGTACTGTGTGTATGTAATATGTGTGAGGTGTGTACTGTGTGTATGTAATATGTGTGAGGTATGTACTGTGTGTATGTAATATGTGTGAGGTGTGTACTGTGTGTATGTAATATGTGTGAGGTGTGTACTGTGTGTATGTAATATGTTTGAGGTATGTACTGTGTGTATGTAATATGTGTGAGGTGTGTACTGTGTGTATATAATATGTGTGAGGTATGTACTGTGTGTATGTGATATGTGTGAGGTATGTACTGTGTGTATGTGATATGTGTGAAGTATGTACTGTGTGTATGTAATATGTGTGAGGTGTGTACTGTGTGTATGTAATATGTGTGAGGTATGTACTGTGTGTATGTAATATGTGTGAGGTGTGTACTGTGTGTATGTAATATGTGTGAGGTATGTACTGTGTGTATGTAATATGTGTGAGGTGTGTACTGTGTGTATGTAATATGTGTGAAGTGTGTACTGTGTGTATGTAATATGTGTGAGGTATGTACTGTGTGTATGTAATATGTGTGAGGTGTGTACTGTGTGTATGTAATATGTGTGAGGTGTGTACTGTGTGTATGTAATATGTTTGAGGTATGTACTGTGTGTATGTAATATGTGTAAGGTGTGTACTGTGTGTATGTAATATGTGTGAGGTGTGTACTGTATATATGTAATATGTGTGAGGTATGTACTGTATGTATGTAATATGTGTGAGGTGTGTACTGTGTGTATGTAATATGTGTGAGGTATGTACTGTGTGTATGTAATATGTGTGAGGTATGTACTGTGTGTATGTAATATGTGTGAAGTGTGTACTGTGTGTATGTAATATGTGTGAGGTGTGTACTGTGTGTATGTAATATGTGTGAGGTATGTACTGTGTGTATGTAATATGTGTGAGGTATGTACTGTGTATGTAATATGTGTGAGGTATGTACTGTGTGTATGTAATATGTGTGAGGTATGTACTGTATGTATGTAATATGTGTGAGGTGTGTACTGTGTGTGTAATATGTATGAGGTATGTACTGTGTGTATGTAATATGTGTGAGGTATGTACTGTGTGTATGTAATATGTGTGAGGTATGTACTGTGTGTATGTAATATGTGTGAGGTATGTACTGTGTGTATGTAATATGTGTGAGGTATGTACTGTGTGTATGTAATATGTGTGAGGTGTGTACTGTGTGTATGTAATATGTGTGAGGTATGTACTGTGTGTATGTAATATGTGTGAGGTATGTACTGTATGTATGTAATATGTGTGAGGTATGTACTGTGTGTATGTGATATGTGTGAGGTATGTACTGTGTGTATGTAATATGTGTGAGGTGTGTACTGTGTGTATGTGATATGTGTGAGGTATGTACTGTGTGTATGTAATATGTGTGAGGTATGTACTGTATGTATGTAATATGTGTGAGGTATGTACTGTGTGTATGTAATATGTGTGAGGTATGTACTGTGTGTATGTAATATGTGTGAGGTATGTACTGTGTGTATGTAATATGTGTGAGGTGTGTACTGTGTGTATGTAATATGTGTGAGGTGTGTACTGTGTGTATGTGATATATGTGAGGTGTGTACTGTGTGTATGTAATATGTGTGAGGTATGTACTGTGTGTATGTAATATGTGTGAGGTATGTACTGTGTGTATGTAATATGCGTGAGGTGTGTACTGTATGTATGTAATATGTGTGAGGTATGTACTGTGTATGTAATATGTGTGAGGTATGTACTGTATGTATGTAATATGTGTGAGGTATGTACTGTGGCGTGTTTTTCATTGGGGGAGCAGCCCCACCGCATGTGGACCGCAGCAAACAACTATCCCCAGCAAAAAATATTTTGCATACGGTGGAAGATGTCGGCGCGGTCCACATGCACCACAAAGGCATCCTACACAAAACGGAGCATTGTGCGGATGAAAATATAATCATAAATCATGCCTTTGTGGTGCATGTGGACCGCGCCGACATCCTCCACCGTATGCATTTTTTGCTGGGGATAGTTGTTTGCTGCAGTCCACATGCGGTGGGGCTGCTCCCCCAATGAAAAACACGCTACAGTGTTAGGGGTTGAGCAGCTCCCCCAGATTTGCCACTATATTTCTGTGTTTTTGTCTTGCTTCACCTCCCACAAAAAAAATGAATAAAAAGTGATCAAAAAGTCGTAAACACCCCAAAATGATATCAAATGTACACATCATCCCACTAATAATGAGCTTTCACACAGCTCCGTACACATAAAAATAAAAGGCGCTGTGCTTGGTGAGCTGCAAGAAGGCCATGGGGCTCACAGGAACACCAGTGCCAGTGCCTTCTCAAACAGCTGATCTGCAGGGGAAAGGTCAGTTAAAAAGTCTTGGAAATCCCCCTTTAAGCACTTTGGCAGAGGAAACACATTTTACAAGCATGTATAAAATAGTATAACACTGGGAAAAAGAGGATTGGAGATATTGGTGGACATCAAGCTTAGCTTTATCAGCCAATGCCAGGCAGCTGCTGCCAAGACGAATAAGTGAGATGTTTATGGGATTTATCAAAAGAGTCATAGACATGACAAGATGCCCGGTTTTGTGGTTTAAGTAGAATTGTGACTGAAGGTGGCCAAACAGAGAAGGAATTAGAAGTGGAATACTGTACTTAGTGGATTGAGCAAAAATGCAGTATTCACAAAGCTTGAGAGAATGGAAGACAAGACAACCCCTGTTCACACACCCTACTAGGACACATGGACTTCATATACTGGAGAACTGATGTTTAAGTGCTGCTCACATTCTGGCAGACTCCAGTTATCCCAGTATAGATGGCCATTTATGTGAATGGTTGTCATACCATATTTACTCTACAGTAGCCAATACTGATGAAATGTCTGGCTGGTCGAAGCTTCAAACCTCCAGTGCTCCAGACTAAAAAAAATACCTGGTAGCCATTGGCTCCTGAACTGAAAAATTTACGAGCCAAATCAAATTTTTAGTCGCCAAATCGAAACCGAATCAAAATTTTGGTATCGTGACAACGCTACTCCGATCAGATCGCCGTAGTGTTGTTGTTTTGATACCAAAATTTTGATTTGCTTTTGTCACCATAAAAAAGTATTGCGATACTCAATACCGCGCAAAAATCAAATAAAAAAAACACCAAAAAAAGCCGCGTGCATTTAGCATTTTATGAAACATTCGGCCTATAATAGAACCGTCCTATCCTATTTTTTGGGGTGACAAGGTGACTAAAAAATGGCGAATGCTCACCGCATAGGAGATATTTTTTAATAGTTTGGACAGCGCTATGTAATATGTTTATTTATTTATTGTTTATATATTTTATATGTAAAATTGGGAAAGGGGGGATTTAAACTTAATATTTTAGGGCACTTTCACACTAGTGTTTTTCTTTTCCCTCATAGAGTTCCGTCCTAGGGGCTCTATACCAGAAAAGAACTGATCAGGCATCTCCCCGTGCATTCTGAATGGAGAGTAATCCGATCAGGATGCGTCAGGATGTCTTCAGTTCAGTCATTTTGACTGATCAGGCAAAAGAGAAAACCGCAGCATGCTACAGTTTTATCTCCGGCGAAAAAAACAGAAGATTTGCCTGAATGCCGGATCCAGCATTTTTTCCCATAGGAATGTATTAGTGCCGGATCCGGCATTCAGAATAGCGGAATGCACCAGCGCTGAATCCGGACCCATTCACTTCTATGGGGCTGTGCACATGAGCAGTGATTTTCACACATCACTTGTGCGTTGCGTGAAAATCGCAGCATGCTCTATGTTGTGCGTTTTTCACGCAACTCAGGCCCCATAGAAGCTAATAGGGCTGCATGAAAATCGCAAGCAAGTGCGGATGCGGTGCGATTTTCACGCATGGTTGCTAGGATGAAAGTCTATTCACTGTATTATTTTCCCTTATAACATGGTTCTAAGGGTAAATAATAGCATTCTGAATACAGACTACATAGTAGGTGGTCAATATAATAAACATTGGTGGCGCAGTGCGCCCCCCCAACACCCCAGTATAATAAACATTGGTGGCGCAGTGCGCGCCCCCATCACCCCAATATAATAAGCATTGGTGGCACAGTGCGCCCCCCATCACCCCAATATAATAAACATTGGTGGCGCAGTGCTCCCCCCCAATATAATAAACATTGGTGGCGCAGTGCGCCCCCCCCCAACACCCCAGTATAATAAACATTGGTGGCGCAGTGTGCCCCCCCTCAATATAATAAACATTGGTGGCACAGTGGGCAGTGCCAATGAGGGTTAAAAATAAAATAAAAAATTAACTCACCTCCTCCAATTGATCGTCTCCTGTTCTTTCTTCAGGACCTGTCAAAGGACCTGTGGTGACATCACTGTGCTCATCACATGATACATCACATGATCCATCACCATGGTAATGGACCATGTGATGAGCTCAGTGACGTCACCACAGGTCCTGAAGAAAGAACAGGAGACCGGCAGCTACGCGATCAACTGGAGGAGGGGAGTTAATTTTTTTTCATTATTTTTTAACCCTCATTGGCACTTCCCACTGAGCCATCAATGTTTCTTATACTGAGGTGTTGGGGGAGGGGGGGCGCACTGTGCCACCCATGTTTCTTATACTGGGGTGTTGGGGGGGGGCACACTGTGCCACCAATGTTTCTTATACTGGGGTGTTGGGGGGGGGCACACTGTGCCACCAATGTTTCTTATACTGGGGTGTTGGGGGGGGGGGCGCACTGTGCCACCAATGTTTCTTATACAAATACAGGAGGCGGGTGCCGGAATTAAATAGCCGGCACCCGACCTCTATGACAGGGAGCTGCGATCAGCGGCAGTTAACCCCTCAGGTACCGCACCTGAAGGGTTAACTCAACTGCCGCTGATCGCAGCTCCCTGTCATAGAGGTCGGGTGCCGGCTATTTTATTCCAGCACCCGCCTCCTGTATTTGTATTACAGGTCAGTTTTCTTCATTGGTGGCGCAGTGGCCACAGACCCTCCCCTCCTCCTCCCGTCTCTTCCTATCGGCGGAGGCGGCGGCAGCAGCACAGGGGGAGGGAGAGACTCCTTCTCCACTGCGCTGCTGAGAAGAACATCGGCGGCGGGACAGAGAACTATCTCCTGTGCCCCGCCGCTGTATTCAACTGCAGAGCTGCGGCGGCGGGTCTAGTCGCAAATGGCGACAAGACTTAAAAGTCTTGTCGCCATTTGTAAATTCTAAGTTGCATTGGCGACCATTTTGGTCGCCATCTGGAGCCCTGACCTCGCTGTTTGCGATGGGTGGTAGACATGGCTCCAAAAGGGGATGTCTCTGATGACACATTCCCTTTAGTTCTAGATGGTGATAGAGTTTCTAAGGACTTGGGGAGCATTAAATGCCATTTCATAGTGGCAAACAGAATCTGTGGACAGTTTTAATTAATGTATGTTGCCATGTTTATTGGCTTTTTTTTATAAATAACTCTTTTTGGGATAGTAATTTATTTGTAATTAGGAAAAAGAGAATCTCTCGTGTTGATTATTTGGCTGTATCCTGATATGTCTTGTACATTGTATAGATTTTCTGCATTCATATGTTAGAATATCAATAGTCTTCTTGGAAAAATGTGTGCTTCTTTTTCCAGGTGAAGACAGAACGAGAGGCTCCCAAGAACATTATCTTATATCTGCCTCTGATGATTGGGGAAAAACGGAACTAGACAGATCGGAGAACATATATGAACATTCCGAACACGGAAAGTATTTTAAAAAGAATGCTAATCTCTCTGTAAATGAGAAAATTCCAAGAGATGGAGAGCATCAAAGAATTCACACAGGGGAAAAGCCACATTCATGTTCTGAATGTGGGAAAAGTTTTACCAACAAATCAGCTCTTTCTCGACATCAGAAAATTCACACAGGGCAGAGGCCATTTTCATGTTCTGAATGTGGAAAATGCTTTTTTCAGAAATTAAAGCTTGTGAATCATCAGAGAACTCACACGGGTGAAAAGCCATTTTCATGTTCTGAATGTGGGAAATGTTTTTCCCACAAATCAGCTCTTTCAAGACATCAGAGAATTCACACAGGAGGGAGGCCATTTTCATGTTCTGAATGTGGAAAATGCTTTATTCATAAATTAAAGCTTGTGAATCATCAGAGAACTCACACAGGGGAGAAGCCATTTTCATGTTCTGAATGTGGAAAATGTTTTACCCACAAATCAGTTCTTTCTGGACATCAGAGAATTCACACAGGAGAGAAGCCATTTTCATGCTTAGAGTGTGGACAATGTTTTACACAGAAATATTATTTAAATAAACATCAGAAAATTCACACAGGAGAAAAGCCATTTTCATGCTCAGAATGTGAGAAATGTTTTACCTATAGCTCAAATCTTATTCAACATCAGAAAATTCACACGGGGGAAAAGCCATTTTCATGCTCAGAATGTGAGAAATGTTTTACCTATAGCTCAAATCTTATTCAACATCAGAGAATTCACACAGTGGAAAAGCCATTTTCATGTTCTGAATGTGGAAAATGTTTTAATAAGAAATTAAGTCTTGCTGTACATCAGAAAATTCACACTGGGGAGAAGCCATTTTCATGTTCTGAATGTGGAAAATGTTTTATTCGGAAATTAACTCTTGTGGATCATCAGAGAACTCACACTCAAGAAAAGCCATATTCATGCTTAGAATGTGGGAAATGTTTTACCCAGAAATCAAGTCTTATTCAACATCAAAGAATTCACACAGGGGAGAAGCCATTTTCATGCTTAGAGTGTGGCCAATGTTTTACACACAAATCATCTTTGAATAAACATCAGAGAACTCACACAGGAGAAAAGCCATTTTCATGCTCAGAATGTGAGAAATGTTTTACCCATAGCTCAAGTCTTATTGAACATCAGAAAATTCACACAGGGGAAAGGCCATTTTCATGTTCTGAATGTGGAAAATGTTTTACCAAGAAATTAATTCTTGCTGAACATCAGAAAACTCACACAGGGGAAAAGCCATTTTCATGTTCTGAATGTGGAAAATGTTTTATTCGGAAGTTAACTCTTGTGGATCATCAGAGAACTCACACACAAGAAAAGCCATATTCATGCTTAGAATGTGGGAAATGTTTTACCCAGAAATCATTGCTTGTTCAACATCAGAGAATTCACACAGGGGAGAAGCCATTTTCATGTCCTGAATGTCGAAAGTGTTTTAGTCAGAAAACAAGTCTTGTGGAACATCTAAGAATTCACACAGGGGAGAAGCCATTTTCATGTCCTGACTGTAAGAAGTGTTTTAGCCAGAAATCAAATCTTATGGCACATCTGAGAAGTCACACTGGGAAGAAGCCATTTTTGTGCTCAGAATGTGGGAAATGTTTTGCCCATAAAGCAAGTCTTGTTAATCATCAAAAAATGCACACACAGGAAAAGCAATCTTCCATAACTGTCTGCCAGACTGCCCCTAATAGTAATGATACCCTCTACAGTACCCCCAATAGCAATGCCCCCCAAGAGTCCCCCCTATTAGTAGTAATGCCCTCCATACTGTGCCCAATTATACCCCCGAAGTTTTCCCAGTATTAATCATGCCCCCATAGCCCCCCTAGTAGAAATATGACCCCCCCCCCCCCCCCCCCCTATTGTGCCCCCAGGGTTTTGCTGATGAGAGCAAGACTTCAGATTCGGAGATGCTTAACTGTAACTTCAAATGGAGGTGACCACTACACAACTACACTCCAAATGAACGCTGATAATGTGATTCTATTAAATATAACAATAAGTATATAGGTATAGAGATATCATATCCTTCTTTTGGCAAATTAAGTATATACAAAGAATAGAAAACCTCTGACAGCGACACATCAGCTGGAAAGTTCGTTTCAGGGAAAAGCAGTCCGAGTCTCGGTCGGGAAAACATTTATATGCGAAGGGCCCTTCTGTAGATGAACTTCAACTGTTTAACTGAAAAGGTCCAGCTTTTATACTGTTTTAACCAAAGAGCCTCACCCCCTAATGGAATGTAGCCGACTCATGCAATCTAGAAGGGTCACTGTGTAGATCTTGTTCATTTGTTTTTATTTCGGACCTTGGAGGGGCCAATTCCTAGATCCCCAATTAATCGGAATCCCAAGATAACCTTGGCAGACAATGCAAACTCTTTTGAACAAACATTTCATTTTTAGGTCAAATAAGTAGGACAATACCTTACGCACATATTTGAGGCATGTCTCTTGGTTCAGTCTATCAGATAATAATGGACAAGGTCTCACACAAACATTTCCGATGCATCTTCAATTCATGCACAGGTCATGATTAGTTTTAGTCATGTGACTTAGTAGTGAATTGTTCCTCTGACTGTTTTTTATTAGTACCACTTACTTTTCCAGCCTTTGTCTCAACTTTTTTGAGATGCGTTGCTGTCATAAAGTTCTAAAAGAGTTAATTTTTTAAATGAAATTAGACATTTTCTCACTTTCAGCGTCTGATATGTGATCTGTGATGTATTGTGAATAAAATATGGGTCTGTGATATTTGTAGATCATTGCATTCTGTTTGTATTTACATTTTACACATCGTCCCAACTTTTTTGGAACTGGGATTGTACTTTCATGGAATTTTAGTCCTCTCTTCTCTGAACACCTGATTTAATTCAGACACAGCCTTAAGTTTTGTTACATGAAGTGTTCAGCTAGAAAACATCTAGGCATGTAACAAAGAAGTAAGTTCCACTGAAGACATCAATCGGGAGACTACAATCTCTTTGTATGATGCCATGTTGGGAACTGTTCTATGACTGTTGCTTACTTTACTCTTTAAGTTATCTTTTGTCTTTTATGTATTTTATCACAGTTTAGTAAACTTATGCGCCTAAACCATGTCAAGCCTATTTTATCCCTGGCCCCTAGAATATGTGACTTACAGCTGTTCAGTAGACATGGCCTTGCGGTTCGCCTGGCGGTCGTTTCACGGCAAACTTTGCGCATTCGCGATTAGCCGAACATGCGAACATATGGCGATATTCGCAAGGGTCATATTATTTTGCATTGCGCTGTACTTTGACCCATGACACATCCATCAGGTGGGACAGGACAGCCAATTCAGACATTTCAGCACATGGACACACAGCAACCCTATAAATAAACTCCATCTGGCAGCCATTTTACATTCTGTGTTTTGCCAGTTTAGGGAGAGGATATTTTGTGGAGCAGGGACAGGCTGTTAGGGACACCAAACGCTAGCTAATATGGCCACAAAAGTCCTTTGAAGGACTGGTATAGTTGTGCCATCAATAGGTGTGACTTACAGAGGGGTGTGATATACTTATAATATACTTTCTAACATAGAAAGTATATTATAGTGCATTTGTATTGTGCAGCAGTTGTGTGCGGTTCTGCTGCGATACCGCAGGTATATTGAGGGACAAGCGTTATTGGAACAACTATTTGCAACGGGTGTGATATACCTGTTGCCCCCCCAAAAAAATATGATTAAGGGGTTCAAAATACCTGCTTCCACAAAATACTGATTAAGGGGTGCGATATACCTGCTTCCACCAAATATTGATTGAGGCCTGCGATAAACCGGCTTCCACAAAATACTGATTGAGGGGTGCAATATACCAGCTTCCACAAATACTGCTCTTCTATAGGGACTTTGTCACAAGGTCATTTTGAAAATGACAGGCAAAGGAAGAGGCAGGCCATTCCGCAGGGGTGGTAGGAGTCGGGCAGGTGCACTAGGCTGGAGCCTAAGTGGGAAGTTGGAGAAGATGCGTGCGATTACGTCAAAGGACACACCAGAGTTAGTTGAGTGGCTCAGCCTTCCGCTTCTGCACCCTCCTCATCCTCTGTATCTGCACCCTCCTCACTCTCTGCTGTGTGCACCCCCCAAAGACACCACCACCACCATAGCCCCTCCACTCGAGTCAGTGGAATTATTTTCCCTTCCATTCCCAGACCTTAACGATGCACAGCTATTCTTGGCATCGGATCAGGAAAAGGAGGTAGCAACGGCCGCCACCCAGTGTTCTGACGAAAGTACCCAGATCAGCCCAAAGTCCCCGCTGTTGCTACCTACTCCGAGATCTCTAATGTCAGTAGTGGTGAAGGTGACAATGATGACGTGTCGATGGATGTCACGTGGGTGCCCACAAGAGGGGGGGGAGTTCAGATGGAGAGATGGAGCAGCAGATAGGGAGAAGGAGGAGAAGCAGGGAGAACTCGCAGTGCACAGGAGTCAAAAAGCAGATTGCAAATGTATCTGGAGCGAGCCATGCACGGTCACATCTTGCGTTCCCATGATGCTGGCACATGGTTCCGCAGTGTGGGCTTTTTTTAACGTGTCAGCTGCTGACAATAGTGTTGTCATCTGCAGCCTCTGCTGTCAACGCCTAGGTCGCGGTAAGCCCAGTGGAAGCAACACCGTCAGAATCCACAAAGCCACACTCCCGGCGCTCCACGTCCTGCCTCTTCTCCTTCTCCTCTCTCCTCCAATTTGTCCTCCACTCCACCTTCACCATGCCGTCGTCATGTTCATCTGGCAGAAGGCAGGCTTCTGTGGCCCAAATGTTCAAGCGTGAAAAGTTGATGACGTCGGATAACCCTTTTTCCCAACGGCTGACTGCTGGCTTGTCGGGACTGCTAGCCCACAAACTACTGTCATATAAACTGGTGGACTCGGAGGCCTTTGTGGCCATTGGCACACCGCAATGGAAGGTCCCCGGAAGGAAATATTTCTCCCAGAAGGGCATACCAGAGCTATATGGCCACGTTTAGCGGTAAGTGAATATATCTCTGGCACACAGTGTCGATGCCAAGATACATTTGACTAGCAAATACGGGCAAGGAAGGTACATAACTTTTACTGCCCACTGAGTGAACCTTCCGACGGCCATCAAGCATGTAACCTGTGGCTCCTGTGTGGATTTGGTGTTACCACCACGGATTGCATGCAGACCTGCCTCTTCTTCTCCTTCTCCTACTCCATCCTCCGTCTCCTCCTCAGCTGACTCCTCCTTTTCCACTGCTACCGCCTCTTCCGCTGCACCCCCCAAGCTCCCCAGAACCTATTCGACATCCCAGGTAATCTAACTGGCCTGCAGTAAAATTGTTATCCACTGGCCGTCTAATATACCTCCAGCCACATAATCACTTGTTCTTTTCTTTCCGGTGAATGCCTAATGTTTGGGGCCTGTACTCCTGTGGCCTAAATTAAAATCTTTCTAGGCTCCAGCAGGTCGGTTAGCGCCCAGCCCACCGCACCGCAGTCACTTATTCGCTGATTAGCGTATCGCTAATCAGCATTTGTACTTTTATAGTATCTGTAAGTGATCAAAACTGATCACAGTCAGATCTATAATAGTATTAGTGTCACCTTAGCTCGGGCTCCACCCAAAACGCAGTGTTTGCCCGATCAGGCCTGATCGGTCGCCCACACGTGCGTTCACCCACGCCCGCCCCGCCGCAGTGTCAAATTTTTTTATTTCTTTTTTATCACTACACAATCACTTCACAAGCGCTGCGGCGATAAAAAAAATCAGTTTTGATATTTTTTATCAATCGCAGCGGCCTCCGGTACTTCGCTAGCCTCCCATTTGTAAGACAGACTTGCTTTTTTTCTTTGGTAGTCTCAGGGAATACCCCCTAAATTTAGTTGACCAAATGGCAAATAAGGGGTTTCCTGATCGTCCTTGGCAGCACATAACGAAAGGGTTAAGTCCCCTAGGTACAACCTGGATAGAGACACATTAGCAAGCAGTAGACTTGATTAATTGGCAATTAGCAGGCTATATAGGATAACACATGACACCAGAGCCTTGTATTTTTTTTTTCTCTAGGTAGCAGAAGAGACACTTTAAACATCCTGCTACCATCCTGCAAAGGACCCGATCCCTGCCAGGCTGTATACAGGCTTCCTGTCCCTCAACCTGAAGGTGGAATGAGCGCACCTCCCCTGTGTAAAAACTTACAGTGCCTCGTTCCACAGCCGATGTGATATTCCGGCTTGGTGTCTTATTAAGTGCACGTGCGGCTGTGGGGAGCTAAGGCCGTGCACGTGACACCCCACGAGAGCGTCCCGGAAGTTAGGCTTTTAAGCTCACTCCGGCGTGATACCTGTGCGCTCAGCCAGAACGTCTCACCCGCTGCTTACTGCGGTAAGTATGGTGACTCTGGGGATCCAGGGGCCGACTGCTTGAAAGTAAGGTATTGTTTGCAGGCTGCAGGATGTCTTGTTTTCTTGGATGTTATGTTCCTCCTCTAGTTATGAGTAGAGGATTTTTATCCTGTATGTTTGCCTCTGCTACAACCATGAGCCATGTGTTTGGCTGTGTTGTAAGGCACAGCCATCTAGGAAGTGTGTTCCTGCTATTAGGCTGTTACTCTCCTGAGTTAGGAGTGATCCATGCTTTTACTGCTGTGCATCTATGATTACTCTGCAGGATTACATTCTATATGTTGCTTTTGTCCTTGCATACTCAGGGATCTGGCTGTATACATCCTAATTGACTTTTTTGTATGTTTAACTATAGATGTCTGCCTCACATGAGGAATCCAGCAAAAGGAAAGGAAACTAGGCATCGTTTATGTCAGAAATGTGAACAGCCTCTTCCTGACGAAATACACACTAATGTCTGCACTGACTGCCTGTCACCTACTATGTCTACCCAGTCTGGGAACTTTCTTATGTGGTTTAAGGAGCAGCTTACTTCAGTATTTGATGAAGTCAGGTCTAGAAATAAAAAACCTAGACATACAAACAAGTCTCCACCTCCACAGATAATTTCTTCCTCCTCTGAAGACGAGTATCTGTCTGAAGGAGAAATCTATTCTGACAAGTCTTCTAATGATCCTGATGAATTTTTTATATTTCATAAAGAAAAAATACATGAATTAATTAAAGCAGTAAAACATACACTAGAGTCTGATAAAGACACCTCAGGAAAATCCAAATCAGATAAACTTTTTTATTTTCCCAAAACTAAAGGGAATGTGTTTCCAGGGCATCCAGTCCTGGATGAATGGATTAAACAGGACTGGGATACACCTGACAAAAAATCAAATCCAGGATCCAGACAAAAATCCATTTATAAATTGGATGAAAAATTTTCTGCGCAATGGGGTTCTGTGCCCAAAGTAGATTTAGCAGTTGCCCGTCTGTCTAAAAAAGAGATTTTTTTCAGCGGAGGAAGCTTCCCTTATAAAGGATCCTATGGATAGAAAAATAGAAACCTTATTAAAAAGAGATTATGCTGCTTCTTCAGCGGCCTGTGTAGCTGGTCTATCTTCAGTACCAGTGGCCAGAGCTTTAAGAATCTGGTTATCCCAGCTATCCCATGATCTAGAAGATGGGGTGTCTAGAGAAGAGGTTTTAAAAAGTTTTCCAGTAATAAAAGCTGCTTCAGATTTTTTGTGTGATGCTCCTCTGGATATTGTAAAATCCTCAGCAAGCTCCATGAGCCTCTCCAATACTGCAAGGAGGGCGCTCTGGATTAAACAATGGCCAGGGGATATATTATCCAAGAATCATTTCTGTAGTCTTCCCTTTCAGCCAACATCTCTGTTTGGTCCGCAACTTGAAAAAATCCTTGAATCCTTGAACGAGGGCAAAGGTTCAGTTTTTCCACAGTCAAAAAAGAGACCATCATTTAGACCCTTTCGCTCACAAAGGAGAAGATCTCCTAGATTCAGGAACAGACAACAGTTCTCTAAACAAAGAAGATTTCGGGGCAGACAGGAAAGGGCTGAATATAAGAAGAAAACTAACCAAAAAACCTCTGAATTATGACGCCACCCTAAAGCCAAAAGTTGGCGCAAGACTAAAGCTATTCTATCCCGTCTGGTCTCTCACATCTACAGACGCTTGGGTCATGTCCACGGTCAAAAACGGATATGTACTAGAGTTCGCACAATTTCCCCCAGATCGATACTATATAAATCATCCCAGGGATCAAGTTGTTTTACATCTACTTCAAGAATTCATCCAAAAAGGAGCATTAGAACCAGTGCCTCCAGAAGAACAGTTCAGCGGGGTATATTCCAAAGTATTTCCCGTACCCAAACCAGGGAAGAAATGGAGGCTAATCATCGATCTCAGGTTCCTGAACAAGTTCTTGGTGAAAAGGAAATTCAAAATGGAATCTATAAAATCAGTTCTAATGGTTCTGGAAAAGGGAGATTATATGGCGTCAATAGACCTGGCAGACGCTTATTTACATATTCCGATTCACCCCAGCCACAGAAAGTTCTTGAGAGTAGCAGTTCGGACGACAACTTGTATTACACATCTCCAGTTTACATGCCTCCCCTTCGGCATAACTTCTGCTCCGAGAGTATTTACGAAGGTGTCAATTGTCCTAACAGCAGCGCTAAGGTTGGAAGGTATAATGTGTATCCCATACCTGGACGATTGGCTTTTAATAGCGAGTTCCAGCCAACAACTGAACCTCCATCTACAAGCCACGATACAAATGCTCCAGTCCCATGGATTCCTAATAAACAAAGGAAAATCTTCTCTAATACCATCTCAACAAATACAATTTCTAGGATATATTCTGAATTCGGATCAAATGACAATCAAATTATCTCCGCAAAGAATATCATCTGTTCACAGGGGAGTGCATCAACTTCTGTCCAATCACAAGATCTCTATCCGTCATTGCAATGAGGGTGTTAGGTCTCCTAACGTCATCTATAGAGGCTGTCCTTGGGCCAAAGCTCACATCAGAAGTTTACAGAAACAATATTCTAACCAGCTGGAACAAAAATTACAGCTCCCTGGACAAGAAGATGGTAATAACAACCGCAACACGCCAGGACCTGAAGTGGTGGATTTCGTCTCCTCACCTAAAGCAAGGCAGGGGTCTGAATCCCCATGCCCAAAAAATCCTCACGTCGGATGCCTCCTCTTGGGGCTGGGGTGCTCATGTAGACAATTTATGGGTACAGAGGAAGTGGACGAAGGAAGAAGCATTAATGTCCTCCAATTGGAGGGAGCTCAGAGCAGTGAGGCTAGCCCTTCTTCATTTTCAAACACATCTTTCGGGGTTCAAAATACTGATTCAGTCAGACAATCTACCAACTGTCTATTATATCAACAAACAGGGGGGCACAAGGAGTCACAGTCTCTCCAAGGAATGTGCTATCCTCATGGCCTGGGCAGAGAAGTTCACGAAAGACATCTCAGCTATCCATATAAGGGGAATTTTGAATCACTCTGCAGATCTACTCAGCCGCACCCCTCTACATCCAGGGGAATGGAGCTTAAATCCGACAGTCTTCAACAGCATTGTATCTCGCTGGGGGAAACCCTGTCTCGACGCCATGGCAACAGATCAGAACAAGAAACTCAATCAATTCTGTTCCATTCATCGCTCCTGCCAAGCATTATCAATAGACGGACTGTCAATCAGTTGGAAGAAGGGCCTGATTTATGTATTTCCTCCGATTCCCCTTATACCAAAAGTCCTAAAAAAGATAAGGGAAGATTGTGCAGAAGTCATAGCAGTTCTTCCTTTTTGGCCCCGAAGAACATGGTTCGCTCTAGCCCTATCTCTCTCCAGGGGCAGAGTCTGGAAAATCCCTCCTCGCCCAGACTTGCTGATCCAGAGAGGATTTCTTCACCACAATCCCAACAGCCTACAGCTTGCGGCTTGGAGGCTGAGCGGCAGTCACTAACATCACTTGGTTTTTCTTCTGAGCTAGTTAATACCATGCTAGCAGCCCGTAAACCAACAACTATTAAAATATACAATAGAGTATGGAAGACCTTTAATGACTGGTGCCAAAGAACTTCTTCTCTTCCTGAAGATTTAAAATCTGTTCTGCACTTCCTTCAAGAAGGTTTTAGTAAAGGTTTAAAAACAAACACCTTGAAAGTACAGTTCACCGCGATCAATGCCCAGTTACAAGGGAAATTTTCGAATAATCAAATAATGCGTACATTTTTTAAAGCTCTGAAAAATCTAAGACCTCCTACCAGTGTGCCGATCCCTTCCTGGGATTTGTCTGTGGTATTGTCTGCTATGTTAAAAGAACCCTTTGAGCCAATAGAATCCTCGTCTCTGAAGCATATATTTATGAAGGCCCTCTTTCTGGTCGCAATCACTTCGGCCAGACGTGTTAGTGAACTTCAAGCTCTGTCACATAAAGAACCATATTTTAGAGATATGGGCGACTGTATTATTCTACGAACCATGCCAGGTTTTCTCCCGAAAGTAGCATCGGTAGTAAACATTAACCAAGAGATTTCTCTTCCAGTTCTTCACTCAGATCCTCAAGAGAAAGTGCATTGGCATTTACTGGATGTCAAAAGAGCATTGCAGGCATATCTTCAAAGTACTGCTTCCTTCAGAAAATCAGAAGGATTATTCTTACAGATCCAAGGACCAAATAAAGGAAAGAGAGCTAGTAAAGCAACACTAGCAAGATGGATCAAGCGTGCAATTGAAGAGTCCTATACTGCTGCCGGCCTAGAGTGCCCTATCAGGTTAAAAGCACACTCTACGAGATCTACAGCTTCATCTTGGGCAGAATTGGCACAGGTTTCATCTTGATCAGATCTGTAAAGCGGCTACGTGGTCTTCTGTGTCCACATTTATGAGGCATTACAGACTTGACGTATTAGCAGCTGAAGGGTCAACATTTGGCAAAAGAGTGCTTCAAGTGGCGGCCAGTGCTCCCTCCCAATGAGTACTGCTTATCAAGTCCCTTTCGTTATGTGCTGCCAAGGACGATCAGGAAAATGAAAATTTACTCACCGAAATTTTTGTTTCCTGGTGTTGGTAGGGTGCACAACTCTTCCCCCCTTTAATAAATTTATTGCTGCATACAAATACAAGGCTCTGGTGTCATGTGTTATCCTATATAGCCTGCTAATTGCCAATTAATCAAGTCTACTGCTTGCTAATGTGTCTCTATCCAGGTTGTACCTAGGGGACTTAACCCTTTCGTTATGTGCTGCCTACGGACTCCAGGAAACAAAAATTTCGGTGAGTAAATTTTCATTATTCTTCTGAAGAGGCCTACAGGCTTCTGACCCAGTCGGATGAGGAATGGGGACCCTCATCTGACGAATCCAGCGGGTCAGAATACGAACCTGTAGAAAGCAGTGGCAGTCTGACCCAAAGTTCGGACGATGAGGTTGAGGTCCCTGATACCACCAGGCGTACCCGGCCCCGTGTTGCTAGACCACAGGTTGCGCAGGATCCGCTTCAAGGGCAGCAGAGTGGGGTTGGCGCTGTCAGATTACATGGTGAGGCATACACCAGCAGCGCAGCCCATTATGGACCTAGTACCAGCACTGCCATACAACATGGTGAAGTGGCGAGCACCAGAAGGGCAGTTGAAGGTGGTACGGTGGCATGTGCAGTAGTTCCCCCATCGCAGTCACCGCACTGACAGGCCCGTAGAGCCCCTAGAGTCCCTGAGGTGCTGGAAAACCCTGATTGGCAGCCCCAATCTTCAGCCGCACCAGTAGTCCCCCCTTTCACCGCCCAGTCTGGAGTTCAGGTTGAGACAGCTCAGATCGGATAGGCACTGGGGTTTTTTGAGCTGTTCTTGACTGCGGAGCTCTTGGACTTAGTCGTGGCAGAAACAAATCGGTATGCCACTCAATTTATATCCGCCAACCCGGGAAGCTTTTATGCCCAGAAGGATGTGGTGTCATTTAAATCCAGACTACGGACTGTGTGGACAGACATGGGATGGGACACGTGTGAAGAATATGGATTAATATTTACTGTCAGCCATGTCCTCACACCCCCATTTGCTGACAGATAGCAGAGGTAGGGAACTCCACAGGAGGGCCCTGCTTCAAAGCCCCAGCCCTGATTGTAATTTGATGCACCTCTTGGGATGTTCAGTGTACATGCAAAATAAGTTTCCCCCCCCCCCCCCACCAGCCATCTGAGTGTCAGTTGGCCAGGAAGACACCCCAGGGGGTCCAAGCGTCAAGGAGAAGTTCACACCTCAGTGCACCAGTTTGGAGCCACCTCAATCCTGCAGGAAAACCCTCAGCATGGGGTATCCGCTCTTGCCCAGGATCAATGAGACCTCCCAGACATGTTGGCACCTACCTTTCATAAGGAATTATGAATCGCCTGGCCATCGCAGGCGCAAACCGGATACATATTTGTGTCCCGGTGGCCACGAGGTACGTTCCCATGGTCTTTGTTTACTGGGACGAGGTCAGGATAGGGAGCTATTCATATCTCCCCAGTGTCGGACTGGTGTACCTAGGAACTACCAGTAAAATTTATTTGGGGGGCCCACCGTACTGATACATTCAAATATAATAAAAATTCTAACAAGTTTTTTATATGAACATAAGATGGTTGAGGTGCTGTACATTGAATATATGTATGTAGTGTACTAAATCTAATGTGTTATGTGCCACTTGTGCAGGGGGTGGGAGACTAGGGGCCCACCTTGCTCAGGCGCCCACCGGGGGATTCCCCTGTACCCCTGTGGGCCAGTCCGAGCCTGTCTCCCCATAGAAACCACATAACGGTACCAGGTTTGGGCTCTACTTGTAGCCGGAACCCAGGCAGGTCCATTAGTCCCAGAACCATCTCCCTGTGACCCTCTGGTCTGGAGCTATGAACCCTAAAGGGTTTTGTGGGTCATTTGCTGCCAGCCCAGAAGAGGGGGAGTGGACCCCTCCCTGAGGCCGGGAGGGGAGGGGCTGGCTACAGGTTAAAAGTCTGGTGCCAGCAAGTAGGCGGGTCTTTCTCTGAAGAGGGGTCACATCCTACACATGTGTTTAGAGGGACCCAGGAAATAGCTGAGCTCACGGCCCTTCATGTGGACTCCAGCAAAGAACATCTCAAAGGAACTTTCATCATACTCGGTAACTGACTTTTACACTGCTTAACCCTGTTGTAACCATATAACCTGTAATCTGTAACCTCAGACCACTGTATATATTCTTAGTGTATATTGTGTTAAATCTAGTGTGCTCATACCGCTATTAAATCTATAATTTAATATTGTGCTATCTTGTATCTCGATCACGAATCTCCACGTCCGTGTTTTGGCCTAGTTATAAGCTACCGCGGGTTGGTTTCTGACCCTATATAATCCCGTTAGCGGACCAGGTTTATATTAAACGAGACTGGTGGCAGTTACCCGGGCTGAGGGCGTGCTGTTTTCACTGCGGCAGTGAAAAGGCTGCCGCAGCTTCTTGCTTCTCTGTGCCCGCGTGGACAGGAGGTGTGTGTGTAAACTATACCAGCCTGACCTTGCTCCTCTGGGCGTAACTTCACATTTTTGGTAAACCCTGTGATCATACCAGGTCTCGTGAGCCCGACGTGGTTGACGTCAAGTGGGCACGAGGGGTGGTATTCATCCCATATAAAGGACCAATGGGACAAAAACTGTTGACATCTGCCTTCATGGAAGGACTGAGACCTGCTTTGCAGGTGAAATTGAAAGCCTGCAAACCAGAGCGGAGAGTAACGCCATTATCTCAATTAGTTGCTGCTGCTAAAGGTCTGGAGCTGGACATGTTTAGTTCCAAGCCCTCAAAAATAAACATGGTCCAGGGCCAACAGAGACCATGGTCTGGTCAGCAGGGACAAGGGAGACAGAGAATGATTTTAAATGTTACAATTGTGGAAAGCCAGGACATATTCGGAGAAACTGTCATTCCCCTCCCCAACAGCCTCAACAGGACCAGGATCCTCAGACTCAGGGGCCTGCGCGCACCCCTGCCTCTGTGGGTTCACAATAGGAGGCTGGCAACCCTGTTTCCTTATCTGCCATAAGTACAGCAAAAGCAGGATGTCAAATACAAATACCGGTTCAGGTGGGGAATCAACACGTTCCCTTTCTGGTAGACACGGGGGCAGCCAAAACAGTGATAAATCCGTATTACGTTAAACCATGGCAGATACAGTCAGGCCCATACACAATCTAACATTTTTGGCTCTATACACCACCACAATGGATTTGAAATGAAACGAACAAGATGTGCTTTACCTGCAGACTGTCAGCTTTAATTTGAGGGTATTTACATCCAAATCAGGTGAACGGTGCAGGAATTACAACAGTTTGCATATGTGCCTCCCACTTGTTAGGGGACCAAAAGTAATGGGACATAATAATAATCATAAATCAAACTTTCACTTTTTAATACTTGGTTGCAAATCCTTTGCCGTCAATTACAGCCTGAAATCTGGAACGCATAGACATCACCAGACGCTGGGTCTCATCCCTGGTGATGCTCTGCCCGGCCTCTACTGCAACTCTCTTCAGTTCCTGCTTGTTCTTGGGGCATTTTCCCTTCAGTTTTGTCTTCAGCAAGTGAAATGCATGCTCAATCGGATTCAGGTCAGGTAATTGACTCGGCCATTGCATAACATTCCACTTCTTTCCCTTGAAAAACTCTTTGTATGCTTTTGCAGTATGCTTTGGGTCATTGTCCATCTGCACTGTGAAGCGCCGTCCAATAAGTTCTGAAGCATTTGGCTGAATATGAGCAGATAATATTGCCCGAAACACTTCAGAATTCATCCTGCGGCTTTTGTCAGCAGTCACATCATCAATAAATACAAGAGAACCAGTTCCATTGGCAGCCATACATGCCCACGCCATGACACCATCACCACCATGCTTCACTGATGAGGTGGTATGCTTAGGATCATGAGCAGTTCCTTTCCTTCTCCATACTCTTCTCTTCCCATCACTCTGGTACAAGTTGATCTTTGACATACACCTACCTCCTGGAGAGTGTTCTTGATCTGGCCAACTGTTTTGAAGGGTGTTTTCTTCACCAGGGAAAGAATTATTCGGTCATCCACCGCAGTTGTTTTCCGTGGTCTTCCAGGTCTTTTGGTGTTGCTGAACTCACCGGTGCGTTCCTCCTTTTTAAGAATCTTCCAAACAGTTGATTTAGCCAGGCCTAATATTTTTGCTATCTCTCTGATGGGTTTGTTGTGTTTTTTCAGCCTAATGATGGCTTCACTGATAGTGACAGCTCTTTGGATCTCATCTTGAGAATTGACAGCAACCGATTCCAAATGCAAATAGCAGACTGGAAATGACCTCTGGACCTTTTATCTGCTCATTGTAGTTGGAATAATGAGGGAATAACACACACCGGCCATGGAACAGCTGAGAAGCCAAATGTCCCATTACTTTTGGCCCCTTAACAAGTGGGAGGCACATATGCAAACTGTTGTAATTCCTGCACCGTTCACCTGATTTGGATGTAAATGCCCTCAAATTAAAGCTGACAGTCTGCAGGTAGAGCTGACAGTCTGCAGGTAAAGCTGACAGTCTGCAGGTAAAGCTGACGGTCTGCAGGTAAAGCTGACAGTCTGCAGGTAAAGCACATCTTGTTTGTTTCATTTCAAATCCATTGTGGTGGTGTATAGAGCCAAAAATGTTAGAATTGTGTCGATGTCCCAATATTTATGGACCTGACTGTAAGTGCACAGCGTGTACCCGCGTCTGGTTTCACGGGGGAAGTTGTCTATGTTCCAGAAACATGGCCTATAAAGTTGAAGATCAAAGATAGATCTATAGGACTTTAGCATGTATATCTGTGAAGGTTCTCATTTATCCAGGTCATGGTATATCTGTAAAGAATAAATCAAGGCAACTGGACTCACTGTAGATTTCTTGAAAACGTTTCATTCGTTCTTCTAACGCGCTTTCTGAATTCTGAGTGACTGTCCCAGAGAATTCTTGTACACTCACTCAGAATTGAGAAAGCTCGTTGGAAGAACGAGTGAAACGTTTTCAAGAAATCTACAGTACGTCCAGTTGCCTTGATTTATTCTTTACAGATATATACCATGACCTGGATGAGAACCTTCACAGACATATTGCAACACATTTTGGAGGGAAAACCCTTAAACTTGTACGAGAATATGAAAAGACAGCAAGAAAACTGGCAGACTATAGAAATCACCTGCGTTTCAATCTCAGATGCCGAAAACAGGGGCTGGTACCGTTTGGACTCCACGGTGAAGGGTCACAGAGCTGAGATGATTCTACAAAAAGCCCAGAAGCAACTACTAAATGAACTTCCCAGAGAATTCTTGTACAGTCACTCAGAATTGAGAAAGCTCGTTGGAAGAACGAGTGAAACGTGTTCAAGAAATCTACAGTACGTCCAGTTGCCTTGATTTATTCTTTACAGACTTAACATGTATAGCTTGGAAGAAAGACGAGACAGAGGGGATATGAGAGGAACTGCTAAATACATAAAGGGAATCAACAAGGTAAAAGAGGAGAGAATATTTAAAAGAAAAACTGCTACAAGAGGACATAGTTTTAAATCAGAGGGGCAAAGGTTTAAAAGTAATATCAGGAAGTAT